>NC_134485.1:152990936-153047251 GCF_040206685.1 Ascaphus truei | reverse complement strand
TCCCATTGCTCTCTCTCTCTCCTCCCATTGCTCTCTCTCTCTCCTCCCATTGCTCTCTCTCTCCTCCCATTGCTCTCGCTCTCTCTCTCCTCCCATTGCTCTCGCTCTCTCTCTGCTCCCATTGCTCTCGCTCTCTCTCTCTCCTCCCATTGCTCTCGCTCTCTCTCCTCCCATTTCTCGCTCGCTCTCTCTCCTCCCATTTCTCGCTCGCTCTCTCTCCTCCCATTTCTCGCTCGCTCTCTCTCCTCCCATTTCTCGCTCGCTCTCTCTCCTCCCATTTCTCTCTCTTGCTCTCTCCTCCCATTTCTCGCTCTCTCGCGCTCTTTCTCCACCCATTTCTCGCTCTCTCGCGCTCTCTCTCTCCTCCCATCTCTCTCTCCTCCCATTTCCCATATCTCTCTCCTCCCATCTCTCTCTCTCCTCCCATCTCCTTCTCTCTCCTCCCATTTCTCTCTCTCCTCCCATTGCTCTCGCTCTCTCTCCTCCCATTGCTCTCGCTCTCTCTCTCCTCCCATTGCTCTCGCTCTCTCTCTCCTCCCATTGCTCTCGCTCTCTCTCTCCTCCCATTGCTCTCGCTCTCTCTCTCCTCCCATTGCTCTCGCTCTCTCTCTCTTCCCATTGCTCTCGCGCTCTCTCTCCTCCCATTGCTCTCGCTCTCTCTCTCCTCCCATTGCTCTCGCTCTCTCTCTCCTCCCATTGCTCTCGCTCTCTCTCTGCTCCCATTGCTCTCGCTCTCTCTCTCTCCTCCCATTGCTCTCGCTCTCTCCTCCCATTGCTCTCGCTCTCTCTCCTCCCATTGCTCTCGCTCTCTCTCCTCCCATTGCTCTCGCTCTCTCTCCTCCCATTGCTCTCGCTCTCTCTCCTCCCATTGCTCTCGCTCTCTCTCCTCCCATTGCTCTCGCTCTCTCTCCTCCCATTGCTCTCGCTCTCTCTCCTCCCATTGCTCTCGCTCTCTCTCTCCTACCATTGCTCTCGCTCTCTCTCCTCCCATTGCTCTCTCTCTCTCTCCTCCCATTGCTCTCTCTCTCTCTCTCCTCCCATTGCTCTCTCTCTCTCTCCTCCCATTGCTCTCTCTCTCTCTCCTCCCATTGCTCTCTCTCTCTCTCCTCCCATTGCTCTCTCTCCTCTCCCATTTCTCACTCGCTCTCTCCCCTCCAATTTCTCTCTCTTGCTCTCTCCTCCCATTGCTCTCTCTCTCTCTCTCCTCCCATTGCTCTCTCCCCCCCCCCTCCTTCCACTTAACTCAGCTAAATTCCATGTTTGTGTTTGGTGTATAGTGACAGGACATTAGAACACGCCCTCTCTCTTTCCATTGGTCGGAGCAGGTTCATGTGACCATGCTCTGAGCTCGAAAGTATAGCTCTCGTCTCTCCAAGCACAAAGCTTGAGAGAGCGTGCGTGCACGCGCGCACAGCGTGAGAGTGAACAGGAGGATTCTCATTGACAGAGGTAAGCGCGCATAGCGCAGCACCAGCAGGGACTCAGCCTTAAGGTGTTGAGCTGCTATTTTCCCATACTTCACTTTATATCACTAAATTGTTTATTCCACTAATTGTGCTGGAGGTTTATATTTACACTATTGTATTTGAGGTATTTATGTTGTAGTATATTCACTGTATTTTGGGTGATTCACATTTGCACTATTAGTTAACCTGACACAGTTTTACAACATTTATATAGAAGCGCCCGGTTCCATTTTCTTTATATACACAGATATAACCTGACTTGGATTTCACCGAGCTGCGACTCAGCAAATTCAATGCCGCTGGTTATTCATTCAAAGGTTGTGTGCTTTGGAATTGCCAAAGGAACTAAACAACGGGAAATCTGCAGCCACAGGGAATTTAACAAATGACATCTGTGAACAGAAAACATGTATCTTACCTTCCGCTTTTGAACCGGAGAAAAACGTAAACTTTTATTACCAGAATTCATGCTCATTGCATGTGTCTGAAAGAAGACAGAAATCAAAACTGTTAAACGATTATTTCAGAATGATGAATGATAACTGAGTAATATATTCAACATTACAGTGTGAAGGCAGTGTGTCTGGCTTGAAGCAATTCATTCAAAATTATATATTTTCTTTGCATTTGTTTGGATAACTATCCTCACTTATTCTGTTAATCACTGTGTAGCAGCTGCAGGTGTATTAAAAGGAGGAGGGCTCTTAACAAGAACCCAGTGTGTCTCTTATGGGTATTAGGGCGGGGGAGGGACAAACTCCAATATCAAAGGGGTATACACCCATTGACAACAATTGAAGTGATAAAGGTGCTCAACGCTTGATCGCTTGTATGATTGCATAGGAGGTGATATCACCGCTCAACCTTAATATTCAGAAGTAAAATTATATGCATGGCGGTGCATTGGAAACAAAATACATATTTATAGGCAAATGGTCAAGAGGGACGACAAAAAGAATTCCCACTTAATTGCACTCAAGCCAAATCTCTGAACAAAATTAAAGGGAAAAGTTCCCAAAATCCATATGGGACACCAGAGGGTTAAAACCTCGAAAAACAAAAAATAATTTATTAATATATACTAACTCTTCTAGGTGAAACAAAAATTACTCTTTTTAACTTTTATGTATATAAGTAAAACCAATTAAAAGAGAAAGCGCTGGAGTATGCACAATAGCTGTGTATTCATTCACACCTTATTGGCAGAGTAAACATATATAGCATAAAGGTCTATCATCAATAACCTCTTTCAACGTTTGGTTATTATATCTAATATATCCCATACATCAATTGTATATATACCAGACCCATAGTACAATGGATAGACTGACGGTAGTTATAGACTGACGGACGGCGCGCGCTATAAGGCCAGGGAAAGCACTGCTTTCCCTCAGCCTCAGCGTGCCTTTCGCATGTCTTCAGTCTCTATGGACTAAGCCTTAGGCTGCGGCCTGAGAGGGAGCGTGGCGTGCTGGCACACGAGCGCTGCCCCCTTGCTCGGCCGTGCAATTTGTGGCTAGGTGCACGCTCATCTGTGGTCGCGGCCACAACGGCACTGAGCTGTTTCGCCCTCATTAGGTGAACCGCTTAGGTAGGCGCGGCAGGTCCCAGTCACTGCCACAGCGCACTGCTCGGTGTGCGCTGTGCATGTAAGCCCCGCCTCTCAATGGGGAATGGCCCAATACGCACCTTCACGCTGAAGGTGCAGCCACGGCGTGCTGCAAGATTTTATAAACACAATGAAATTGATTTTGCCAGTTGCTAGTGAGCTGAAGGAGCTATGAGATGTAATTAGCTGGAATAGCTGTGAGTAAAGCTGTATGTCCCTTGCTGTGCAAGTTCTGTTTAAAATATTTACTCAGTGGCCTTAAGCATTGATAAGTTTGGTATGTTTGAATATCAAAAGGAGTTCCCCCCACCCCCACCCTATACACACACCCATATATACACAATATACACACAACCATATATACACAATATACACACTACCATATATACACACACTCCCATATATACAACACACAGGGAAGGGGGGGGGGGTTAAGGCCGCGACCTGCACCGCGACCAGGCTCCCCTCCCCCCCCCCCCCGCTTGAGGGGCATCCCCGCACACGTCTTCTGCCCCGCGCGGCCTTACACAGGGGCAAGCGGGACCTGAGGGGCATCATCCGCGCGGCCTTACACAGGGGCAAGCGGGACCTGAGGGGCATCCCCGCACACGTCTCCTGCCCCGCGCGGCCTTACACAGGGGCAAGCGGGACCTGAGGGGCATCACCCGCGCGGCCTTACACAGGGGCAAGCGGGACCTGAGGGGCATCCCCGCACACGTCTCCTGCCCCGCAGCCTTAAACAGGGGCAACCGGGGATCTGAGGGGCATCCCCGCACACGTCTCCTGCCCCGCGGCCTTACACAGGGGCAAGCGGGACCTTAGGGGCATCCCCGCACACGTCACCTGCCCCGCGGCCTTAAACAGGGGCAACCGGGGACCTGAGGGGCATCCCCGCTCCCATCTTCCGCCACGGGGGGAGCGCCGGGGACAGGAGAACACACCCGCTAACACCTCCATAACGGGGACAGGGGGGAAGGCACAAAGAATAAAAATAATACTTACTGTGTCCGTGTCCTCCATGGAATGGCTGCTCGTTGGGGGCGGGCTCATATAGAGTCTGGCCGCGCGTCCACAAAGCCTGGGAGCGCGCGCCAATCAGCTTGTAGGTATTGGGAGTTTTTTTTTTATTTATTTTTTTTTTAAAGCGCGGGAGCAGGGAAATTTAAAAAAAAAAACACGTGTGCTGCTTGGGCCAATAGTTGCTCACCCAGAGGGTAAATCCACTCTTTCTGGCCGTATAAATGTATAAATTGTTCATCAAAAAAGGTTGTATTATGTGTGTTTATGTGACCTTTTGTGGTGTATATATATATATATATATATATATATATATATATATATATCTGTCTCTGTCTCTCTCAATAAGATATATATATACAGTGGTTGACAAATCACCAAAAAATCTACTCGCCATCTAGTATCAAACGTGTGCTGCTTGGGCCAATATTTACTCGCCCGGGGGTTAAATCCACTCGCCCGGGGCGAGCAAATGTATAGGTTTGTCGAACACTGATATATATATATCTCTGTCTCTCTCACTAGGAATGTGTAATAATATAAAAAATAGCTGCAATAAAATATATATAAAAAAAATAACCCAAACACACCCAAAAATCAGTCTAACCAGCAGGGGGGGGAGGGGCGCGGCGTGAGGGTGCTTGCGGGTGGTGGCGGCGGTACTGCGGATGGGGGAACAATGCTGCGGGGGGGCGGCAGTACGGGGGTTCACGTGACCGGCCCTGCGCTCCGGCAAGCTAAGAAACAAAAGATTTCTTAAGACACGCTTCCGCAGGCGTGCGGAAGCGTGCGCGAGCCCCTGCTAAAGCCGCTCTCATTGCGGCTGCAGGGGCTCAGTTAAGTTCCATAGAAACCTGTTCATAACAGCTCGGCTATTCGCACTCAGTTAAGTGCCATAGAAACCTGTTCATAACAGCTCGGCTATTCGCACTCACTTAAGTTCTACTGAGTGCAAATAGCCGCACGGCTATTCGCACTCAGTAGAAAATAAAATGGAAAAAATAGACATCCCTGCCAGGAATCGAACCCTGGTCCACTATGCTAATGGCCTGCTGCATAACCACTGAGCTATAAGACTTTCTGATTTTTTCCTGGTGAATAAAGGCATAGAAACCTGTTCATAACAGCTCGGCTATTCACACTCAGTTAAGTGCCATAGAAACCTGTTCATAACAGCTCGGCTATTCGCACTCAGTTAAGTTCTACTGAGTGCAAATAGCCGCACGGCTATTCGCACTCAGTAGAAAATAAAATGGAAAAAATAAACATCCCTTCCAGGAATCGAACCCTGGTCCACTATGCTAATGGCCTGCAGCATAACCACTGAGCTATAAGACTTTCTGATTTTTTCCTGGTGAATAAAGGCATAGAAACCTGTTCATAACAGCTCGGCTATTCGCACTCAGTTAAGTTCTACTGAGTGCGAATAGCCGTGCGGCTATTTGCACTCAACTGTGAATAGCCGTGCGGCTATTTGCACTCAACTCTGAATATCCACTGCCGAGTAACTGCACTTGTGGTAAATTAAAAATTTAAGGCTAGAATGATTTTGTGTTGGCATCAGGCACGTTTTAATGCTTTGGACATACCCAAACCTTGGAAGCATTTTAGATTTCTGATACGTGTCAATTACAGGGTTAGGGTTCAAGTGTGGTAAGGACTAAAGGAAAAAATGTAAGTAAAAAGAATAAATTAACAGAAAAAGTAGCAATGAAACAAGATATAACCCATTATAATAGACACACACATACACAGGTTTACGCCATACTTATTCCCTATGTTGATATTTCCAAAATCTGACAATAGGAAGGGAAATCCCTGCCCCGAAAAGCTTACTAAGTGGTTTACTCCTCCTTAATGCCTCAAATTTCCCCAGGTATAAAGTAGAATGCTGCAAGAAAAGTGACTTTCAGCATCAAATTAAAAGAAACATGCATATTCTCAGAGCTAATATATTTATGAATTAACACATTTGTATACAATAAGTACTATGTTTTTAATTGTGTAGCTACTAATACCATTATTGTTAATAATTACAGTTTCTTCAAATTATTATTATGCTAGTAATTATTTAATCAGGAATTAAATGCACATGGCAACTCATCTTTCATGCTAGGCTATAAACTACAGAAAAACAAACAAAAAAAAACAAAAAAAAACTTGTACCACATGTAACATGCACACACACGCAAAGAGAACAGGACACACTCGCCCCATAGCGTAAAAATTAACATTTAATGACGGGGAAGGAGGAGATGGGGAGGGAAAACATGTTCACTCCCAAGGGTAGGAATAAAAACAGTGTTTGTGAATTTATATCACCCCCAGCAGTTCCTATCAGGAGTTACATTCCCTGTGTGTATTCTCACATCGTGAGTGTAGACAAGCGATCGGCTGGGCACTTTGGAAGGCATACAGGAGCAGAAGTTCCTTTTGAATGTACAAATGAGCAATTATCCATATCTTCACCCATCCTCGCTATCCACAATAAACATTCAAAAACACAACAACCATACTACCCACCTCAGCAAACAAAAGTTAAGTAGGTAAGACCAAAACGCAGCTCTAACAAAAATGGCTATTTATTGAAAAAAATGGACAAACATCACGATACTAGATGACCTCTGACGCAATTCATCCCGCAACGAACTTTGTCAAAGAGTGAGTGGTAAAACGTCTGTATGTTCCCCTATATACTACCAGCTATACTGTGATAGGCTTACCACAATTTTTTTTACATATATGTTACACATCCTTTGTTATATATGTGTTACAATGTGGGTGTCATAATAAAATATGTAGGACGTACTATGAGACCTCTACGGTCACGAATTATGGAACACATACGTCTTATCAAAAAGAAGGATGATAAACATCCAGTGTCTCGTCACTTCTCTATTTGTTCCCAAGGAGATATATCCAATTTTTCATTTCTTGGTATCGAACATGTTCCATGTCATCCTAGAGGTGAAGATAGGTTGAATCTTTTAAATAAGAGAGATGCACTGGATCTATACTATGAACACACTGTACCCAAATGGTATAAATACAGATTGGGAACTCAAGCATTTTTTGGTTTAATAGTGAGGAGTTAGGATTATTGGATATGTATTGTTTTTCCTTATCCTTATAATGCTATGGGTTGATTCAATGTGTAGATGTCTCCTTCGTCTTCTCCCTATCTTAGTTTAATTTATTTTGTTTTCTATTTCTCCTCTTGATATTATATATTATGTATATTAATTATATATATTATATCTTGGTTCGGTGATATTTCTTATATATACCATGATATGTTTTTTGTTATTACTATATATACTTATAAAGTGGCAATATCACTATAATGTGTCTTTAGTGACAATCTCTTATTGTTATAATGTGAAAAGTTGATACTAAATGATTGATTGAATACTTATTTATATATATATTTAGTGATTATAATTGATTTATATATATTTAATATATAATTGATCCTTTATGTATTCAATATTATTTATTGTAGATTATTAATCTTTATTATTTATTTATGACTGGAATTACCCAGCCATATCTAATTTTTTATTATTATTATGTTATTATATATATTCTTGTTACTATTATTTTCTAATTATTATATATTTTTCAATTAATTTATTGTTATCTTATCTCTTAGCATATTTTGATAATGTTATCTGATTACTTATTATTTTTTTTATCCAATCCTATCCTTGCTTTTATTCATGTTGCTTGTATGTTGGTTTTCATATTATTCATTTGCCATTACTGTTGTCACTATCTTACAGTACTGTTGCAATCAGTTGTTTATTTATTATTCTTTTTTATGTTTGTTATATATGTTGTTTAGCTGTTACTATGTATTAGCTATATCTGTATGTTTTGTCTCCCCTTTCTATATACCACTATGTCTGTATAGACTGAATGGCACTTTCATTAATTAATACTCAGCTGTGTAAGAGGAGTTGCCATTTAAACAATTTTGTGGTTAGCCTATCACAGTATAGCTGGCAGTATATAGGGGAGCATACAGACGTTTTACCACTCATTCTTTGACAAAGTCCCTTGCGGGATGAAACGCGTCAGAGGTCATCTAGTATCGTGATGTTTGTCCATTTTTTTCAATAAATAGCCGTTTTTGTTAGAGCTGCGTTTTGGCCTTACCTACTTACCTCAGTGCACCGCTCCTTTTATTTGCTGTTCCGGATATCTCAGCTGGTGACACGTGGATTCCACACACAGTTGCAGACACTAACTCCGGTGCATTATCTCCTCTTCAGCGGGACACACTGGATACAGCGTGACAGCAGGTACTTTATTGGCAGAGTGGGCTGAGGGTGTCGTAGAATCAGCCAGGCTGTTCTCATTTAGGACGGTCGGCGATTCTTAATGTCACCCCTTATCACCCCTCCCCCCAACCTGCTTTATTTGTCCGCTGGAACTATAAGTGTGTTCATTCAAGTGCCTTACCTGTGCGTTACTATTACTAAGGATTATCCTACACTCTCTAGCCCTTGAGCACTGGTGGCAGTTTATCCCTGCATTGCTTCTTCTACTACCCACCTCCTCTATCCCCAACAATCCCCCCCAACACATACAGTACAGTAATGGGCAACAATACTATTATAGAACCAAAAACCTTGTGAGTCCCTCGCAGGTTCACAAATAAGAGTCCCTCTCAATTTGCACTCTACCTGTATAATGTGTATTGCAGAATTATCTGCAGAGTCTATTGCTCAAGAGCATATAAAGACAATTAGGGAATACTGATGGAGCGGCCGTTATTCGAAAACATCTCGGCGCCGATTTTGAGTTCTCTGCTGTTCCCTCGCAGCATGAAACGCGGCTAATCGCCCCAGGCACCTGCGCTTATCGCGGATGTTTTGTTTGAATTTCATGGATTCTGTTTCTTTGTTTGCAATAAAATGGATGAATTGTAATGTGTACAGTACTGTGCTACTGTGTCAATTTCATGTTTTTAAAAGCCAGAACACTAAAATTCGTTTTTCTGCTCTCGCCGTGCTCGCATCTTAGTGCGGGAAGTCTGGAATTCATCCCGCGGTTTCAAATCGGGATTCCGATGTACATGACACGTGAAGTGTTCGAATAACGGCCACTCCATCAGTATGGTTCTCAATAGACCCCACTAATACAAAGAAAATAATAAAATTGTATTAACATGTATGTAATATTAATGACATACAAGTGAATATATACAATGTGAATAAAACCCCTCAGTGATACCGGACCAACTAAACAGATAGATGATATAGGGTAGGATATACCTGTACAGTCTCTGGGCTAATAGGTGCCTGTGAATGTCCACAATATGGCACAATTGCCACTATAGTAATGATAGTAACATAGTGACTGACAACCTGGTAGATGGTCCCTATAGATCAGCTGTATAGGAGAGGAGGAGGTAATAGGGAGTGCAGGGGTATTAGGCTAAGTGGGTTGATGAATCGTACTTATATATGTGTATATTATAGTAGACCACAGAGATGCTGTAACAGTCCACCAACCAATCTAGATGGTAAGTACAGACGGTATCCGTGTTTCTATGTAATACTGTGACACCAGCTGAACATATATTCTCCTAGCTCAAACACGTCATGTATGAGTCAGAAGTTGCCCTCCAAGTGGAACACTGTAGCAAACTGTCACTCAACTTGGAACCATCCCCCACATATGAGTAAAAATGTGGCTATATATAATATATTTTATATTTGTGGTTATATCCAAATTGATGATAGTAGATAGCCAGATGACCCATATAGTGAATCACTGCAGCGAGGCTGAAATATGCTAATATTGCTAGAGCTGCAGCGACGGTGGTGTTCAGTAGTATTTAGTATTTAAAGGTATGCCAGTGGAGAGAATAAGGCTGCGTCTATGGAAGGACAGGCAGCGCTGAGCCGTGCGGACGCTCCGCGCTGAGCCCCGGCACCCACAATGAGGATGACTTGAGAGAAGCTCACGCGAGCGTCCGCAGGCGTGCTGAAGCGTTGGATGTTTTCAGCCGACAGGCAAAGCTGTTTTTCAGTGCGCTGTCGGCTGAAAACATCCAATTACAGCACAGCAGCGTCAACATCACGGTGCCGTGACGTAGGTGCGTCGCGGGTTATTGGCCCAGCGATGTCACTGCCCCACCTCCTTCTCGATTGCGCACGCACGCTCGCCTGCATGTGCATGAAATCGCTCATGCTTGAACAGGCGAGCCTCAGCGTCCACGCGGTTCAGTGCGGCTCCATCCTCTATGGACGCAGCCTTAGTTTCTCCTAATACAGCCACATACGCATGTGACCAAGTCAGCACAATTGCTTACAAGTGAAACACTGCGACAGTATATCATCCGACATGGAATAATCCCCCACGCACTAGAAACAATGTAACCATCTATAACATACAACTGTACTGCAGCAAATGGCACCAATCAGCCTGAGGACCCGTTGAGTAATTCACTGCTACAGGGCTAAATGTGCTAATGCTGCTTCAGCTGCAGCTGGAGTGGTACTCAGCAGTGCTTTCAGCTATGGGTGTGTGCTAGCAGAGGTTTGACTCCGTAACAAACAGATTATCAGATCTAACATAGAAAACACAATATCAGCATAGTGGCTGGCGCCAACCCTATACAACCCCTCTCCACGTTGCTCCTGCTCCTCTGGTCCGCTCACTGTGTGGACGTCAGCATCATGATGTCACTGCTACCCGACGCACGTTTCACATGAACTTGTCACGCTTCATCAGGGAAAGGAGGAATCTCTGCCTCCTAAAGCTCAGGTCTTATATATCCTGGGATATAGGTATATTAATTACACCATAATTGTCATTATTTAATATATTTTTTAATTCATAGGGTGTCTGTGATTCCTGTTCAGGGTCACTTTCTATACAGTTAAAGGGTAAGATTAAATAAATAATCGCATTGTAATATCAATGAGCTACACAGTAGCTATTAAGGGATAGATAATTGCAATACAAAAGTGCAATATGCCATAATTTGTCACTTATCTTCACTAGACTAGACGCGTTAAATGACAGAATAATGAATGTACACACACATGCAGATAAAGCGCAGATGTAGTAATGCAGGAGTGAAAGCCCCTAATTGTTCGCATCTAAAAGTCAGTACGGACTGTGCTGTTTTAGTCCCTGTATACCTGGATCCCCAGACTGACCAGATTACTTGGAATAGATATTGGTTTTAATATAGTAAATATATAATATATAATGTCTGCATGTGCTCACAAAAAGGGAGAAAAGAAGAACCCTTCATTCAAACCATGTCAAATCCAAATCCATACCAAATCATGTTGTAGACGTATTTGATCCCAATTGCCTTTACGTGGTCCTAGGGGAACATGCTCAATACCTGTAAAATGCCACTGTCACCATTATGCGCCATTATCATGTGGCGTGCCACAGGGGTATCCAATGCGTTCCTTATAGAGCCAATATGCTCTAATACTTGCACTTTCAATTGGCGATGGGTTTTTCACACGTAAAGTTTTCCATATTTACAATCCACAAGATAGATAACTCCCTTAGTGATGCAATTCACAAATTGACGAATAACAAAAGTTTTGGTGTTAGCAGAGTTACCAAATTCTTTGTTTTTTCTGATGACTGGGCAAAACTTACAACGCCCGCATGGGTAACAGCCATTGGGTTTTTCCCCCAGCCAAGTTCTGGCTGGTACATTTTGAAAATGGCTGTGTACCAAGCGGTCGCGCAGATTCAGAGATCACCATACTTGGGTTTTGCTTAAGAATTTTCTTTAGGTCATCATCTTCTAACAGAAGATGCCAGTATTTGTTCATAATCTGACGAATAGATGTTGTCATGGAAGAGGGGTTTTGGCCCGGTATTAAAGGGGTTACACCCCATTTGGCCACCCCCTGCTCTCACTTGGGAGGCAAGGGGTTAACTGGACTGCGGTCCAGTAATGTGTTTTTACCCTGCTTCAGCACCCAAATGTGTATTCCCCTGTAAATATGTATTGTTGCACCAACACATACACTGGGATTGATGCAGGAGGGAAAGGGTTAATAGTTAAGGAGTGATTATAGCCCTTTGTTCCAGTTTCCCGCCTTTGCAGGCTCTATTTTGCAGCTCCCCATAGGTCGCTGTTACAGCTCCATGCGATCCTATGGGGAAACTGGCGATCTCGGTCCATTTTCATCAGAAGACCTGCAGGTGGCGCCCGAGAGGAGGAGCGGCGGTTCCCCATTGTAAGTCAATGGAGCCATTCATTTCAATGGGGATTCCTCGACGCCGACCTCCAGGAACGGGTTGACAGCGATCCAAACCGCAGACCGCAGAAGCGAATACAATATCTAAAAAAGAGCTTTGATCACACTGAGTCAAGTTCACGTACAATTGGCGTGGGAAACTTAGGTTCTAGGGCACCCAGGTATAAAATTATTTTTGCCCCTAGACCCTAGGAACCCCCACACTCGACCACCACCGGGTCCGAGTATTAAAGACCCCCGTAAAGGGTCGCGCTCGCCACCAGGGTCGCGCCATTGACTCTAATGGCGGAGGGAAGAGTCGCGACTAAAAACGGCTCAGTCAGAATGAGCAGAAACCCAGAACCCACAACTCCGGTTCTGTCCAACCTAGAGGGCTGAGATTCAGCCACCATGTAGTCCTAGTTCCGGCAGGATTGCTGTCACGCCTGTATGCCCGCAGACCTGGCTAGACCCCAGTACTGAGGTGGGAACGGTATGATACCACACACCCACAGCAGTGGGAGCAAGCCCGAAGTGTGGTATGGCGTTGCTGGGCCTGTTCTAAGAGTTGTTAGTATATACTTGCAACGCATGGGGATGTCCGTAAGAATAGTCGTGTCCGTGTGCCAATGTTCAGGAGTCCAGAGGTTAGAATCGTCAGAGTATAAGCCAGGTCCTAGGAAGCCAGAGGTAAGCGAAGTAGTATGCGTAGCAGGGTTCAAAGGGATACCAGAGAGCAGAGTAGTCCAGGGTAAGCAGGGGTCAAAGCCAGTGAAATCCAAGGTAACACAGGAGCAGGAAATCACAGGAACACAGAGGGAGCACAGCATAGGTCAGGTACACACAGGGAAACAGGAACTATGCAAAGCGGGGAAGAAGTGGACAGACAGGGGTTATAAAGGAGGGCATACCAATAGGAGAGAGGGGAGGAGTAGAGAGAGAAGTGGGAGACGACAGGGATGGGACAGGGAGAGAAAAGGAGGAGACAGAAGGGGCAGTCAGGGGAATGGCCTGTAAGGCTTGGGAGGTGGAGACCTGGGGAACAGGATAAGAAGAGTCTGTGTGCGCGCCCCCTGTAAGCTGGGGATGCGCGCGCACAGGTTGCAACACAGAGAGGGACCGCATGGAGCAGGGGAAGACTGCAGGAGGAGCACGGAGCCCAGAAAAGGGGAACGTGCGCGCACACATGACCGCGAGATGGCATGAAGCGGCAGGGAGGAAGAAGCAGATGAGCCCGGGGGAGTATTGACGGAGCGTGTGCGCGCGCCCTCCATGGGCTAAGGGAGATCACGCACCGGACGCGTCACCAGGCATGCGGAACGCCGCACGCGCGGTCACTACGCAAGGATGAGGCAACGGGACGGATGGCACCACAGGGGAAGGTAAAGCAGCTACCGCGGGGGAGAGGAAGCGGGGAGGATCAAAGCAGGGATGAAGGAGAGGAGTGGGAAGGAGTAGAAAGGGTAACAGGAGATGGGAGAGAGGGACAAGGAGAGGAAGGAATCTCCTGAGTCGTCACAACTGCATTGCAAATACCGACCCTCTCGGGGCAACAGAACGGAGTCAGGGTAATTGCAAAGTTTGGGTTTCTGCCATTGACTTGCAAGGCAGAAAAAAGCCTCATATTCAAAAAGGGTTTTTAAACTGTAATTGTGTATCTCCGGTCCGGTGGGTCGCAGCGAGCTGAAACTTGGCTACCATGGAGAATCCCCTCCGGCATGAGGGTCTGGCAAGTTTCAGCCCGCTCGGCCCAGCCGAACGGATGATTTTAATATATATTGATATTGAAAAATGTATTGTATTTCGAAGTGGGGATAAAAGCCCGCGAAGGTTTCTGAATCTGGTTAATGTAAATGCTCAGGGGGGCGACCCATTGTCTACAACAGACCCCATGATCAAAGGCTCAGCCACTCTGGCTGTATACATTAGGGTGGAGAAATGCAGGGCTTGAGTGGTCTGTAAGTGCTGTAATTCACACTTACAAAGGGTTTCCTGACCAGATCCAGGTCTGGTAGACATCTATAGAAGGGCCGCGCGCTCGGCAGAGAGAGGGGAGCCGACAGACAGCGGCGAAGATGAGGAAATTCATCTTTTCGCACCGCTGCCTGCGCTCAAATGTATGTATATGTGTGTGTGTGTATATGTATGCATGTGTATGTATGTATGTATGCATGTGTATGTATGTATGTATGTATGTGTGTGTATGTATTTGTGTGTCTGCGCTAATCTAACACTTTTTTTATTTTTTAACAATGTTTTTTTTTATTAAATAATAAACTACACAAACACACACACACACACACACACACACACACAAACACTGTATACTCATACAGTATATACACGAAAAGCATGCGGCACGTGCACGCGCTTTCGCATAGGCACGCACGGCCACATGCTGTATAGAACGGCCCTTAGCAGGCAGAGACTCCTCCTCCCCCTGATGAAGTGTGACAAGTTAACGGATATTGTGCGTCGGTTAGTAGTGACATCATGACGCTGACGTCCACACAGTCAGCGGACCAGAGGAGCAGGAGCAACGTGGAGAGGGGTTGTATAGCGCTGGCGCCAGCCACTATGCTGATATTGTGTTTTCTATGTTGGATCTGATAATCTGTTTGTTACGGAGTTAAACCCCTGCTAGTACACACCCATAGCTGAAAGCACTGCTGAGTACCACTTGGTCACATGCGTGTGTGGCTGTATTAGGAGAAACTTGTACTCTCCGCTGGCATATACCTTTAAATACTAAGTACTACTGAACACCACCGTCGCTGCTGCTCTAGCAATATTAGCATATTTCAGCCTCGCTGCAGTGATTCACTATATGGGTCACCTGGCTATCTACTATCATCAATTTGGATATAACCACAAATATAAAATATATAGCCACATTTTTACTCATATGTGGGGGATGGTTCCAAGTTGAGTGACAGTTTGCTACAGTGTTCCACATGGAGGGCAACTTCTGACTCATACATGACGTGTTTGAGCTAGGAGAATATATGTTCAGCTGGTGTCACAGTATTACATAGAAACACGGATACCATCTGTACTTACCATCTAGATTGGTTGGTGGACTGTTACAGCATCTCTGTGGTCTACTATAATATACACATATATAAGTACGATTCATCGACCTGCTTAGCCTAATACCCCTCCACTCCCTATTAGCTCCTCCCCTATACAGCTGATCTATAGGGACCATCTACCAGGTTGACATTCACTATTATTACAATAGTGGCAATTGTGCCATATTGTGGACATTCACAGGCACCTATTAGCCGAGAGATTGTACAGGTATATCCTTCCCTATACCATCGAGAGGGTGAGAGGGTGTGCACGTTCCATAGCGTATAAATGTATATTTAATTAATATGGAGGGGGATAGATGGGGGGAGAGGGAGAGGAGAACAGGCACACTTACAAAAGAAAGATATAAAAACAGCATTTGTGAATAAAATATCACCGCCAATGTGTCTGCTCCGGGAAATGCCGTCCTCCGATGGCAAGCTCACAAAATGAGCGGAGGGATCCAATCGGCTAAGTATTCAAACCGGAGGTGGCGTGATGCAGCCGAGGTAATCTTTCAGGCCACCTGCTGGAAATCCTAGGGGCGTGACGAGTGCACCGAGACTGTTCAGACCACAACAGACTCATGTGTGATGACGTCATGTCAAATCCTACGTCCTGGCGCGTTTCGTCAAACTATGACTTTTTCAAAGTATGATGGGGTATCTGCTAAGAACCTTGTGGGGAATTTTGCAACAGTGGGGTATTTAAACCTTCCTTATTGGTACCCCATAATCCTTTGAAAAAGTGCGTTTGCATACATACATACATACATACTCAAGCCTACTCAAAAATAAACCATGATCTTAACCAGCGGTGCGCATACTGGGGGATGGGACATTTTACGGGGGTAGGGCGCGGGCGGTTGCAGAGGCCCCGCGATTTTCGCCAAGACATTTAAATAAAATGCCGGGGGATCACGTGAGGCCTCTGCAACGCTATACTTACCGAGGTTTAGGCACTCTGTGACCCCTCGCCATGGCAAAGCGGCGTCAAATGACGCAGTGGGTTCATGTGACATGACATCACACGCGTCAAATTACGCCACTGGTCACATGACCCCGCAGCGCCATTTGACACAGGTTTAAGGTAGGGAGGGGGGGCATGAGCATCAAGGCAGGGAATACAATGGGGCGCAGCAGAAAAAGTTTGCGCTCCCCTGATTTAAACAAACCATTCCCACACCTCTGGAATGTCCTTTCCCTCAAAATCCGACTAGTACCCTCTCTATCCATCTTTAGGACCTTTCTTAAAGCTGCAGTTCAAGCAATATGAAACGTGTGGTTTATTTATTTTTAAATAAAATCAGTTCTGTGCTTTGAGAAAACATTTGTAGCATTTAATAATTTTTTTTAATATATATATATATATATATATACAGTATTAAAGACATTTTTAATATATTCTAATGTAACAGGCATTTTTGTTCCTATAGCAACCATTTACAAAGTCACATCTGTTTCTGAAACAGTATCACCTTTTTGAGCCCTGCCCTCTCTGGCAGTGAACCATTTGAATCTAGTAAAGAAAAAAGTTTTTGTGACGTGCGCAAGCAATAGACCATCTAAAGTAAATCAATATAAGTTATTAACCCACTGTGATATTAATCACCATAAATTGAAAAAATCATGCACAACCTTGTGTAATATGTGAAGCAAATGCTGGCGTCTGCTGCTGTCAGTATCAGGGTGGCTCGACACCCCTATGTTGCAGAAAAAACAAGAAGAAAAACAGCGTACAATGCAATAGTGAAGTATGTATAAAAAGTGTCAAAACATTTATAGGGTAATATATCTGCGTACATCAAAGAGTTAAAAACAAGCATTCCGTGTACCAAGACACGGGTTACCAATCACTGTAGCAGGATTCGGTAGGATCATGCACTCCACGTCCCCAGTGTTGCAGTCTCTGGCTTCTGGAACCATGGGATGCACTTTAGGTGTGCAGATGCCTCTTGATCTCCGTAGAGGTAAGGAATAGGTCCCTCTAAAGCAGGGCTGCACAACACGCGGGCCGCGGGCCGCATGCGGGCCGCATGCGGCCCGCCTGGCCTCTCTGCGTGGCCCGCGGCGGTCCGGCGCCAGTTATTTAATTAATTAAATAAATTTTAAATTTTTTTTTTTTTTTTTAAAGTTTCAAAAAATGGCGGCGATTCATCCCCAACCCCTCCTTCTTCGCCTCCCCCCCGCCTCCTTCGCCTCCCCCCCCCCCCGGGTTTTGAAATGCGCGCGCGGGGGCAGAAGCAGCATGAGGAGGATGCAGGATGCCGGGGACTGGAGGTCAGAGCATGCTGGGGGCGGGGCTTAGTGCCGGGGAGAGGATGTGCTGAAAAGATATGTGTGTGTGTGTGTGTGTGTGTGTGTGTGTGTGTGTGTGTGTGTGTGTGTGTGTGTGTGTGTGTGTGTGTGTGTGTGTGTCTCGGGCTGGGTGGGGGGGGGGTGAAAAACGGGCTGGTGCAGAGGTGGGGGGGGGGGGTGTGAAAAACGGGCTGGTGCAGAGGTGGGGGGGGGTGCTGACATGTGAGGGGGGGTGGGTGCTGACATGTGAGGGGGGGTGGGCTGCTGACATGTGAGGGGGGGTGGGCTGCTGACATGTGAGGGGGGGTGGGCTGCTGACATGTGAGGGGGGGTGGGCTGCTGACATGTGAGGGGGGGTGGGCTGCTGACATGTGAGGGGGGGGTGGGCTGCTGACATGTGAGGGGGAGTGGGCTGCTGACATGTGAGGGGGGGGTGGGCTGCTGACATGTGAGGGGGGGTGGGCTGCTGACATGTGAGGGGGGGGTGGGCTGCTGACATGTGAGGGGGGGTGGGCTGCTGACATGTGAGGGAGGGGGGGCTGCTGGCATGTGAGGGGTGGGGGGGCTGCTGGCATGTGAGGGGTGGGGGGGCTGCTGGCATGTGAGGGGTGGGTGGGCTGCTGGCATGTGAGGGGTGGGTGGGCTGCTGGCATGTGAGGGGTGGGTGGGCTGCTGGCATGTGAGGGGGGGTGGGCTGCTGACATGTGAGGGGGGGCTGCTGACATGTGAGGTGCAGGGGGGGAAGTGATGTGAGGTGCAGGGGGGTATGATGTGAGTTGCGGGGGGGGGAGAGAGTGTCATATTGAGGAGAGGGGGAAAGAGTGTTATATTGAGAGGACGGGGAGAGAGTGTCATTTAGGGGAGGGGGAGAGTGCCATATTGAAGAGAGGGAGAGAGAGAGTCATATTGAGGAGAGAGAGTCATATTGAGGGGAGGGGGAGAGAGTGTTATATTGAGGGGAGGGGGAGAGTGTCATATTGAGGGGAGGGGGAGAGTGTGTCATATTGAGGGGAGGGAGAGAGTCATATTGAGGGGAGGGGGAGAGAGTGTCATATTGAGGGGAGGGGGAGAGCGTGTCATTTAGGGGAGGGGGAGTGTGTCATATTGAGGGGAGGGAGAGTGTCATATTGAGGGGAGGGAGAGAGAGAGTGTCATATTGAGGGGAGGGGGAGAGTGTGTCATATTGAGGGGAGGGGAAGAGTGTCATATTGAGGGGAGGGGGAGAGAGTGTCATATTGAGTGGAGGGGGAGAGAGTGTCATATTGAGGGGAGGGGGAGAGCGTGTCATTTAGGGGAGGGGGAGTGTGTCATATTGAGGGGAGGGAGAGAGTGTCATTGAGGGGAGGGAGAGAGAGAGTGTCATATTGAGGGGAGGGGGAGAGTGTCATATTGAGGGGAGGGGAAGAGTGTCATATTGAGGGGAGGGAGAGAGTGTTATATTGAGGGGAGGGAGAGAGTGTCATATTGAGGGGAGGGAGAGAGAGAGTGTCATATTGAGGGGAGGGGGAGAGTGTGTCATATTGAGGGGAGGGGAAGAGTGTCATATTGAGGGGAGGGGAAGAGTCATATTGAGGGGAGAGAGAGTCATATTGAGGGGAGAGAGAGAGTGTCATATTGAGGGCAGAGAGAGAGTGTCATATTGAGGGGAGAGAGAGAGTGTCATATTGAGGGGAGGGGGACAGTGTGTCATATTGAGGGGAGGGGGAGAGAGTGTCATTGAGGGGAGGGGGAGAGCGTGTCATTTAGGGGAGGGGGAGTGTGTCATATTGAGGGGAGGGAGAGAGAGTGTCATATTGAGGGGTGGGGGAGAGTGTGTCATATTGAGGGGAGGGGAAGAGTGTCATATTGAGGGGAGGGGAAGAGTGTCATATTGAGGGGAGGGGAAGAGTGTCATATTGAGGGGAGGGGAAGAGTGTCATATTGAGGGGAGGGGAAGAGTGTCATATTGAGGGGAGGGGAAGAGTGTCATATTGAGGGGAGGGGAAGAGTGTCATATTGAGGGGAGGGGGAGAGAGTCATATTGAGAGGAGGGGGAGAGGGTGTGATTTAGGGGAGGGGGAGAGTGTGTCATATTGAGGGGAGGGGGAGAGAGTGCCATATTGAGGGGAGGGGAAGAGTGTCATATTGAGGGGAGGGGCAGAGTGTGTCATATTGAGGGGAGGGGGCGAGTGTGTCATATTGAGGGGAGGGGGAGAGTGTCATTGAGAGGAGGGGGAGAGGGTGTGATTTAGGGGAGGGGGAGAGAGTGTTATATTGAGGGAAGAGAGACATGGGGGGGGATGCTGACATGGGATGCTTACTTGGGGGGGGGGGCTGCTGACATGGAATGGGCTGGGGGGATGTGGAGGGGGTATTATGTTTTTGATGTGGAGGGGGGTATTGTGTGGGTGAGGGGGAGAGATGGGTGTATGAGAGATAGATGGGGAGTATCATAAAGGTTGATAGTGAGGGGTTCTGGGGGAGATGAGGATGATGATGATGGAGAGGTGCTGGAGGAGAGATGATGATGATGATGATGATGATGATTTAACCCGTGCGGCCCAAATTTTTTTTCCTTGGAGCAGTTCGGCCCTTCTCACTTTACGAGTTGGGCAGGCCTGCTCTAAAGGGTAGTCTCTATCTCATTAGGTGTAGATACACAGTCTCTATGTTGTATGTGCACGGATCCCCCTTCTTCCTTCTCCTATTTAGCAGCCTTGCCAATGAAACAGCAGCCCCCAGAGCAGACCTTAGGAGATGACGTCACCGGGATCGACGTGCTTGGTAACAGCATTCAGGAAGAAGTGGCATTGCGCCACAAAACGCGTTGGATTATCCTGTACTAAAGCTGAATTCCTGAGGCTTAAATCCTGACGATCTGGGCACCACTGAGGTGGGCTATATTTAGTATATTTAGTGTATTTTAATATACCATTTCCCCTTTGCTCACAGCAATTCGATCGCTATTCAGCGTGACTGCGGTGGGATCAGTGACCTGTTGCCTATGCGTACTGTGCTGAGAGTACTCAGTTGGTGGTCTGGTGTATGCTGTTACCAAGCCCGTCGATCCCAATGACGTCATCTCCTAAGGTCTGCTGTTTTCGTCGGCAAGGCTGCTAAATAGGAGAAGGAGAAGGAAGAAGGTGGATCCGTGCACATACAACATAGAGACTGTATCTACACAAAATGAGATAGAGACTACCCATAAGAGGGACCTGTTCCCTACCTCTATGGAGATCAAGAGGCATCCGCACACCTGAAGTGCATCCTATGGTTCTAGAAGCCAGAGACTGCAACACTGGGGACATGGAGTGCATGATCCTACTGAAATCCTGCTACAGTGATTGGTAACCCGTGTCTTGGTACACGGAATGCTTGTTTTTAACTATTTGATGTACGCAGATATATTACCCTTTAAATGTTTTTACACTTTTTATACATATTTCACTATTGCGTTGTGCGCTGGTTTTCTTCTTGTTTTTTCAATTGAATCTAGTGCCTGCCTGGTCACATGATCTTCCTCACAGAACCTTGTCTGTCAGTGCAGCAGAAGATTACCCAAGATGCATTTAGTGAATCCTCCAGCCGAATTTCAGCGATAGATTACAGGAGAACGGATCGATCAGCAATTTAGGTAATCACTTGTCAGTGTGTAGAATACCTGGGTAAAGGGTGCGAAATAGAGGGGGCTCGTGAGGTGTGAAATAAACCTAATATGTGTTAGCCAGATAGGGGTTCCCCGAGATTTTTCTAAGTACTTCAAGGGTTCCTCCAAACAAATAAGATTGGGAATCACTGGTGTAGATTGTATTGATGCACAATATTGAATGTTTTTTTTAAAAAATTTTATAGATAGCCTGAACTACAGCTTAAAAACACACCACTTTAACCAATCATATGGGTTGCTCCGCTGGCTGATAATATACATCTCATATGCACAGACCGTAACCCCTTCCAGATGAACTTACAAGAACACCCTCATACTGCCTCTGTACGATCTCCGCACTTACCACATAAATTGTAAGCTCTTGGGTCAGGGACACCTTTTCCTATTGTTTTATGCCTGAAGCGCTTATTGCTGTTATGTATTATAACATTGTCACATGTGTTGTAAAGTGCCATGTACGTGGATGGTGCTATATAAAGATATACATACATACAACTGGACTTACCATATTTAAGACATCTGTTGTGTCCCCGAAACCATTGTGTTTGCTTTCACAGTCAGTGTCATCTTCTGCAGAAAAACATTTCACCAAGTCTTTTCCACGGTTTTCTCCATCTTCACAATACAGCATTTAAAACAGAAGTAGGGTTACATTTTATTTAAAAGGAGAAGAACGGAATTCAAACAAAATCCGCTGGTTTAATATGCAAATGCATCAAAGCAGCGAAAACACCAAGACAAGGGGAGGAGAACGTCTAATTTATGGATCTCAATTCTTTCACACAAGAAATGTGATATTAAATGGCTTTGAACGCAAATTCAGAACAGAGTAGACATAATTAAGATTAAAGACATGTTGTAATCAATCTTTTTTTTCCTTAAAAATTTTTTTTCATTGTTGTACTACGAACAGGGTGATGGGCCACAGAGAACGATTGCTTCTGAAGAACCTGATGCAGTCGTGATGTAGCAACTGTGTTACAGCATTTAAAATCTGCAAGCAATTAAAATATTTGCCCACTTGCAAAATTTCATTTTTCTGTAGTAATAACTGAGGGTTCTGCTACATAACTTACAAACGAACAGGTTACTTTTGCAAGTACTAAACACAAATACAGTGTTTTTCAACTGGGGTTTCTAGGCCCACTTGGGTCCCTGGGCATTCCTAAAGGATTCACTGCAATTTTCAGGTAATTTGAAAATTATACCAAATACAGAACAATTTACAATGTCACTGATCTCAGACGCGCTATTAGAGAGGGTTGGAGTTCCTTACAATGCATCTGATCTCCGACACGCTATGAGAGAGGATCGGGGTTCCTCAGAATTTCCCAATATAATAGGGTTCCTTAACCAAAAAAAGATTACAAACACTGCACTAATCTAATGCAAACATACAGGCATACCCCGTTTTACGTACACTCACTAGTACGTACATTTTTTTTTTGTTGCACCTTACCCCCTGTGTACGTACGCGTGCTTCGCGAGTACGGACACCAGGGGGCGGCATGCGCACCTCAACACTCCTGCAACCTCCTTCATGCTGGATCTCCCTGTTCCCTCTGCCCTCCGATCTGTCTCTGTTCCCCCTCCCATCTGTCTCTGTTCCCCCTCCCATCTGTCTCCGTTCCTCCTGCACCCAAGCTCCATAAATCTGCAGCTTAACCAGCAATTCTGCCCGCACTTACTGCAGCCCGTGATTCTGCTTCCTCCGATCCCCCGCTCCTCCCCCCTCCTCCCTCCTCAGAGCCCGCTCCTGTCTGCTGTGAGGGGGAGGAGAAGATCGTCTGCTGCAATCTTTGCTTGTGTGTGTGTGTGTGTGTGTGTGTGTGTGTGTGTGTGTGTGTGTGACTGAGTGACACTGTGTGTGTGTGTGTGTGTGTGTGTGTGTGTGTGTGTGTGTGTGTGTGTGTGTGTGTGTCTGAGTGAGTGACAGTGTGTGTGTGTGTGTGTGTGTGTGTGTGTGTGTGTGTGTGTGTCTGAGTGAGTGACAGTGTGTGTGTGTGTGTGTGTCTGAGTGAGTGACAGTGTGTGTGTGTGTGTGTGTGTGTGTGTGTGTGTGTGTGTGTGTGTGTGTGTGTGTGTGTGTGACTGAGTGACAATGTATGTGTGTGTGACTGAGTGACAGTGTGTGTGTGTGACTGAGTGACAGTGTGTGTGTGTGTGACTGAGTGACAGTGTGTGTGTGTGTGTGTGTGACTGAGTGAGTGACAGTGTGTGTGTGTGTGTGTGTGACTGAGTGAGTGACAGTGTGTGTGTGTGTGTGTGTGTGTGTGTGTGTGTGTGTGTGTGTGTGTGTGTGTGTGTGTGTGTGTGTGACTGAGTGACAGTGTGTGTGTGTGTGTGTGTGTGTGTGTGTGTGTGTGTGTGTGTGTGTGTGTGTGTGTGTGTGTGTGTGTGTGTGTGTGTGTGTGACTGAGTGAGTGACAGTGTGTGTGTGTGTGTGTGTGTGTGTGTGTGTGTGTGTGTGTGTGTGTGTGTGTGTGTGTGTGTGTGTGTGACTGAGTGACAATGTGTGTGTGACTGTGTGTGTCTGAGTGACAATGTGTGTGTGACTGTGTGTGTCTGAGTGACAATGTGTGAGTGACAACGTGTGTGTGACTGAGTGACAATGTGTGTGTGACTGTGTGTGTCTGAGTGACAATGTGTGTGTGACTGTGTGTGACTGAGTGACTGTGTGTGACTGAGTGCGTGTGCGACTGAGTGCGTGTGTGCGTGACTGAGTGAGAGTACGTGACTGAGTGAGTGAGTGTGTGACTGAGTGAGAGAGAGTGAGAGACTAAGTGAGAGAGAGTGAGAGTGAGAGAGAGACTGACTCAGAGACTGACTGAGTGAGAGAGAGAGAGAGAGACTGCGAGAAGGAGAGTGTGTGTGTGTGTATGTGTGTATGTGTGTGTGACTGAGTGACAATGTATGTGTGTGTGTGTGTGTGTGTGTGTGTGTGTGTGTGTGTGTGTGTGTGTGTGTGTGTGTGTGTGTGTGTGTGTGTGTGACTGAGTGACAATGTATGTGTGTGACTGAGTGACACTATGTATGTGTGTGTGACTGAGTGACAATGTGTGTGTGTGGGGGTGTGGGTGTGGGTGTGTGTGTGTGTGGGTGACTGAGTGACAATGTATGTGTGTGTGACAATGTATGTGTGTGTGACTGAGTGACTGAGTGACTGACAGTGTGTGTGTGTGTGTGTGTGTGTGTGTGTGTGTGTGTGAGTGTGTGTGTGAGTGTGTGTGTGAGTGTGTGTGTGAGTGTGTGTGTAAGTGTGTGTGTGTGTGTGTGTGTGTGTGTGTGTGTGTGTGTGTGTGTGTCTGAGTGAGTGACAATGTGTGTGTGTGTCTGAGTGAGTGACAATGTGTGTGTGGCTGAGTGACAATGTGTGTGTGGCTGAGTGACAATGTGTGTGTGGCTGAGTGACAATGTGTGTGTGGCTGAGTGACAATGTGTGTGTGTGTGTGTGTGTGTGTGTGTGTGTGTGTGTGTGTGTGTGTGTGTGTGTGTGTGTCTGAGTGACAGTGTGTGTGTGTGTGTGTGTGTCTGAGTGACAATGTGTGTGTGACTGAGTGACAATGTGTGTGTGACTGTGTGTGACTGAGTGACTGTGTGTGACTGAGTGACTGTGTGTGACTGAGTGCGTGTGCGACTGAGTGCGTGTGCGACTGAGTGCGTGTGTGCGTGCGTGACTGAGTGAGAGTGCGTGACTGAGTGAGAGTGCGTGACTGAGTGAGAGTGCGTGACTGAGTGAGAGTGCGTGACTGAGTGAGAGAGAGTGAGAGACTGAGTGAGAGAGAGTGAGAGACTGAGTGAGAGAGACTGACTGAGAGACTGACTGAGTGAGAGAGAGAGACTGCGAGAAGGAGAGAGAGACTGCGAGAAGGAGAGAGAGACTGCGAGAAGGAGAGAGAGACTGCGAGAAGGAGAGAGAGACTGCGAGAAGGAGAGAGAGACTGCGAGAAGGAGAGAGAGACTGCGAGAAGGAGAGAGAGACTGCGAGAAGGAGAGAGACTGCGAGAAGGAGAGAGACTGCGAGAAGGAGAGAGAGACTGCGAGAAGGAGCGCGTGACTGCGAGAAGGAGAGAGAGACAGCGAGAAGGAGCACGTGACTGCGAGAAGGAGAGAGCTGCTATACAGTACTGACCTGCGTGCGCGCCTCTCACCTATTTGCTTGCTCCCATTCATTTTATTTGAATAAAGCCTATTGTATTTATTTTGGTTACAAATGCCTTATTTACATCAGTTATGCACATATATGACGATTGCAGTACAGTACATGCATCGTAAAGTGGAAAAAAAGTAGTGCTTCACTTTAAGTACATTTTCACTTTACATACATGCTCCGGTCCCATTGCGTATGTTAAAGCGGGGTATGCCTGTACTGTGTAATCTGAAAACAATATGAAAATACTGGTTAATCGGTTAATTTAAAAAAGTTACTTCTAATTATATTACTTATGCGTTTTAATAATAACTTTATTTTATGTAGCGCTTTTCTCCCAATGGGACTTAAAGTGCTTCCCAATTACAGTACAGTACGCAGCACATAGGCATTTGCACAGACAGTCCCTGCCCAGAGAAGCTTGCAATCTATATTTTTGGTGCCTGAGGCACAGGGAGGTAAAGTGACTTTCCAAGGAGCCCGACACTGGGATTTGAACCAGGGTTCCCTGATTCAGAGTCAGTGTTTGTAATCCCTCAGCCGCTCTTCCTTTCTTTTACTTCATAACTATTCTTTTGGAGTGTGCAATGAATTGTCAATGGTCATACGAAAAAGAAAAAATATAAAGGTTAGGACCTGACCTGGCATTGAATCGACTGGTGAATCACAGAGGTGGTTTGCGTTGAATGACTGTGAATTTGGTTGTCTCACTTTAAGTAGCCGTGGAGGGACAGTTTTGCTAGTAACAGGCAAGGAAGAGTTAAATATATTATCACCCAAAGGCGGTAGCGTTCGAATCAATCCCTGGATCTGTTCAGGTGACATTTCCTAAAAGTAAAAGAAAAGTAAAAAGGTGAAAATGTAATAGTATCCTATCATCTGAAAACATTGGTGTGTTTGTCCGCATATGTACAGTGGTATAAAATTGTAATCAAAACTCATATCACAGCTGTATCTAGATTACAGTAAGAAAAATGTGGGCAACATAAAATAAAATGTAATGTGAACTGCACTCATATTGCCAACAGATTTGTTTTCGAGTTTAATGCAACCCCCCTAAAATAGTCTTTTCTTAAAGAGGCATTCCAAGTGCTTTTTTATTCCCCACACAGGATTGAAGCAGAGGTATCCGGAGCTGAGCCCCATTAATGTCATGCTCTGGGGACCCCCTGCTTTCAGAGATATACCTCTGAAGGGAGCGTCGGTAACCCTTCTTTTTAAAGCCACGCGTCACATGGGCAAATAGGAAGCCGCACCGGATGAGGTCACGGCTTCCTATTGGCCCACAGGGTGCAGGAGCTTTGGAAAGCGCCCATTACATGATCCCTGCTACTCAGCCGGAGCGGCTACCGGCACAGCTTACAGGTTTGTATCTCCGGAGGAAGGGGGTCCCCCGAGCTGAAATGTATGAGATTCAGCTGAGCAGACCTCCTGCTTTAATCCATTGTAAAAAATAAAATAAAAAACACATGACAAAATGTAAAAAGAGGCACTTTGCATTGCCTCTTTAATTGTTTTCAACGTGAATGAATCTGGGTAAAGTTGAGGGCAAAGTACCTCCTAAAACAGTAACCTAAAACAGTCTCGCACTGCAAAACAGAGGCAATTCTGACTGTACCAGAGATATCAAAGAAAACAAACATTGAAATCAATGGGAATTTTAGTTGTGATACCTTGACATTTATGCTTCTACGTCTCAACATAAACATTCACCTCAAATGCCCAAGTAAAAATCAATGAAATAATGAAGAGTTGAGATAAAGCATCACAGTGCCGTTTCACCACTACAATACTGCTTGTAATAATCTTTATATCTGGAATGTGATGGGACATTGAAGGGAATATATGTTGCAAATGGCTCAGTGGTTGGTCCTGCAAAGTTCACCTTGAACTCCTTGGTTCAAGTACACGGAGAGAGACAAATTCAGATATAACACTTTAGGGCAGGCCTGCACAACACGCGGCCCGCGGGCTGCTCACTGTGCGGCCCGCGGCGGCGGCTGCTTTCCCCCCCTCCTCCTCCTCCCGAGCCCCCTCTCCCTGCCCCCGCGAACCGAGCCCGCTCTCCCTCCCCCCACGAGCCGAGCCCTCTCTCCCCTTCCTCCCCGGAGGAGCTGAGCCCGCTCTCCCCTTCCTCCCCGGGGGAGCCGAGCCCGCTCTCCCCTTCCTCCCCGGGGGAGCCGAGCCCGCTCTCCCCTTCCTCCCCGGGGGAGCCGAGCCCGCTCTCCCCTTCCTCCCCGGGGGGGAGCAGAGCCCGCTCTCAAGTGCGGCACTTCCGGTGCCCGCTGCTTGCGAGCGAGCGCGCGCAGTCCCGCCGTGATCGGAGGTGTAGGGGAGGTGATGTGAGGTGCAGGGGGATATGTGCAAGGGTTGGGATGTGTGCAGGGGGGGGGATATGTGCAGGGGGGGGGACATGTGCAGGGGGGGGGATATGTGCAGGGGGGACACATGTGCAGGGGGGACACATGTGCAGGGGGGACACATGTGCAGGGGGGACACATGTGCAGGGGGGACACATGTGCAGGGGGGACACATGTGCAGGGGGAACACATGTGCAGGGGGGACACATGTGCAGGGGGGGACATGTGCAGGGGGGGACATGTGCAGGGGGGGACATGTGCAGGGGGGGACATGTGCAGGGGGGGACATGTGCAGGGGGGGACATGTGCAGGGGGGGATATGTGCAGGGGGAATATGTGCAGGGGGGTGATGTGAAGGGGGGTGTGATGTGCAGGGGGGGTGATGTGCAGTGCAGGGGGGGTGATGTGCAGTGCAGGGGGGGTGATGTGCAGGGGGGGTGATGTGCAGGGGGGGTGATGTGCAGGGGGGGTGATGTGCAGGGGGGGTGATGTGCAGGGGGAGTGATGTGCAGGGGGGGTGAGGTGCAGGGGGGTGAGGTGCAGGGGGGGTGAGGTGCAGGGGGGGTGAGGTGCAGGGGGGGTGAGGTGCAAGGGGGGTGAGGTGCAGGGGGGGTGAGGTGCAGGGGGGGTGAGGTGCAGGGGGGGTGAGGTGCAGGGGGGTGAGGTGCAGGGGGGTGAGGTGCAGGGGGGTGAGGTGCAGGGGGGGTGAGGTGCAGGGGGGGTGAGGTGCAGGGGGGGTGATGTGCAGGGGGGTGAGGTGCAGGGGGGGTGATGTGCAGGGGGGTGGTGTGCAGGGGGGGTGATGTGCAGGAGGGGTGAGGTGCAGAGGGGGGTCATTGGAGGTGCAGGGGAGGGTCATTGGAGGTGCAGGGGAGGGTCATTGGAGGTGCAGGGGAGGGTCATTGGAGGTGCAGGGGAGGGTCATTGGAGGTGCAGGGGAGGGTCATTGGAGGTGCAGGGGAGGGTCATTGGAGGTGCAGGGGAGGGTCATTGGAGGTGCAGGGGAGGGTCATTGGAGGTGCAGGGGAGGGTCATTGGAGGTGCAGGGGAGGGTCATTGGAGGTGCAGGGGAGGGTCATTGGAGGTGCAGGGGAGGGTCATTGGAGGTGCAGGGGAGGGTCATTGGAGGTGCAGGGGAGGGTCATTGGAGGTGCAGGGGGGGAGAATGATGTGAGGTGCACGGGGGGAGAATGATGTGAGGTGCACAGGGGGAGAATGATGTGAGGTGCACGGGGGGAGAATGATGTGAGGTGCACGGGGGGAGAATGATGTGAGGTGCACGGGGGGAGAATGATGTGAGGTGCAGGGGGGGTGGGATGTGTGTGGTGTGCAGGGGAGTATTGTGTGTTTGATGTGGAGGGGGAGTATTATGAGTGTGGGTGAGGGGGAGAGATGGGGGTATGAGAGATAGATGGGGAGTATCGCAAAGGTTGATAGTGAGGGGTTCTGGGGGAGATATGAGGATGATGATGAGGGGTGCTGGGGGAGATATATGAGGATGATGATGATGAGAGGTGCTGGAGGAGAGATGATGATGATGATTTTACCCGTGCGGCCCAAATTTTTTTTCCTTGGAGCAGTTCGGCCCTTCTCGCTTTACGAGTTGTGAGGGCCTGCTTTAGGGGGTTTACAAAGTAAATCATAGCATAATTCCAAAAATGGGCTGAAGGAGCGGCTCAGTGAATAAAGGCGCTGACTCTGAAAACAGAGTTTGAAGAAGAGAATCCTGATTCAATTACCGGTGTCAGCTCTGTGTAATTGCCTCAGGCACCAAAAATAGATTTCAAGCTCTATGGGGCAGGGAACCATGCCTGCAAAAGATTTTATGCAAAGCGCTATGTAACTATTTTTATTACACTATTACAGTTAATACAACAAATCAGCAGCTTCATTTTCTAACCGACGCTTAACTCCCTGTAATCTTGGACAATTAAATTTGTCTTCATGTGAAGTCCTGAAGCTGGAGGCGCAGGAGAAATGTGAGGAATTTTTAATGGAAACGGTGATGGATTCATGGAATAGCCTCCCGGCATAGGTGACACACACACACACACGAGATACGGGCGCTGTGTCCCTGCAGCTCCGCCAGGGAGAGGAAAAATGGAGGTTGAGCGCACCGCGTCCCCCGCAGCAATGCCATAGGGGGTGGGAAGAGCGCTGGGTGCGGCATGTCCCTGTAGATCGTAAGGAGGGAGGAGAGCGCTGAGTGCTCCATGTCCCATAGCTCTGACAGCTCAGGGTGGGGGGGAGAGGGGCGCTGAGCGTGGTGTCATTGGAGGAGGAGGGAGCACCTGGAGAGCCTGCAGGACATGCTGAGCGCACTCTCCACCCCAGAGCCACACACACGCGTGCACACACACACAAACACACTGCCAGCCACACACTCACATACACAACGACTGGCGCACACACACACACACACACACACACAATGACTGGCACGCGCAGACACACACAATGACGGGCACACTGACTGGCCCGCACGCATTCACACACTGACTAACACAAACACACAGGCACAAGCACACACACAGACACACAGACACACAGACTGCCGCGTATACACACACTGACTGGCACACGCGCACACACAGTGACGCACACACACACACAAGGAATCCGCACTTACTTTAAATATATAAGTGCAAATAGCTAAAAACGCGTACTATGTCAAACTTCTTTGCGTTTTGGCACTGAAATTGTGTTTTGATTTTTAATTAAAAACACCACCATCACGGGAGGAAATATGGGACGCGGCCTCAGGAACTTCCATCTGTACCACGGTGAAGGAAAACATCTATAAAATAATGTATCATTGGTATCTTACCCAAGTGAGGTTAAAACAAATCTACCCTCTGTCCTCAGATCTATGCTGGAGAGGCTGTGGACAGAGGGGACATGGCCCATATCTGGTGGTCATGTCCAGAAACTCAGAAATACTGGCTTACAGTACAAGATTTGATAAAAGAGGTCACAGGTCTCACAATTCCTATAGAACCACTGACCTTCCTACTGGGCAGACCGATAGAGGACATCGATCGCCCAGTATGGAAATTAATCTCCTTTATTCTAACAGCAGCAAGGTGTTCAATCGCATACTCTTGGAAGAAGATAGCGCCCCCCCACCAAACAGCTAGTGAAAAAAAGAGTTAACGATGTTATGAGTATGGAAAAACTCACGGCTTTCTTAATGAATCTGCTTATATCACACCATGAAATAACATTGAAAAGATTAGACTCAGAGATTAACCAGATAAAGACTGTTTTGGAGCCCCTCATGAGTTGCCCCTCTTTTAACACCCTGAATAGCAAACTCTCGACAGAGTTAGATACGTTGGAAAGGAATATACTCATAAATAAAAACAAAAAATTTGTAAGAGATGAGGAAGACTACAGGGATGGGAAGCAAAGAAAGTGGGACAAGTCTACAACTAGAGAAACAACTAAAAGAGTCAGGAGTAACTCCACGGCAGGGAGAGAGAACAGAGCACCCCTTAAAACACTAGATAAAAAGAAAAAAAGCCCTGCTAAGATTACAAATACATCACCCCATAAGAAGACAGAGGTAGAGAGGATTATTAACATAACTGAGAAAGAGCACAAACCTCAACACCAGTATAAAGATAAACGCAGGGAGAATTACCCCAGTAATAATCATCAATCGGGGAGTTTTTTGAAACATGAGAGTATATAGGGGAGGCGGAGAGGAGGCACCCCAACTACTATAGCAGAGGAGGGGGTGACCACTATTACAACACGAGAGATTCTAGACATGCTAGGGATGACTGGCGGAATAGATGGGAACGTTCACCAAGACGGGATCGTTCCCCAAGGAGGGACAGATCACCAAGACGATCCAGGGAGGAAAGATCGAGGGAGAGATATGAAGAAAGGAGAGAGAGAGGAGAGAGTATAGAGACAAGAGGACAGACTATGGGGCACCGAGAACCCCTATCTGGGAGCGGACAGAAGGAAATAGGACTGATGTCTCTTTTTTAGACCAGGCACCCCAGACATCTGTAGAGATAAAGAACCAGTTCTCCTGCCTAGATGACCCGGGGGTGTCAGGGACATCAGACGGGAAGGGAAAGAAAAAAGAGGCAGAGAGGGAAAAGGGGAAGAAGGAAATGCAGGGAGCAAAAGACCAGCACATTAGGTGGTGTTTTCAACATAAGCTCAAAGACACTAGACGAGGTGCAGACGAAAGTATTGTCTAAAGGACTTCATTTTGCGCCCTCACGGGGCCCGAATGGCTTCGATCTCTTCATAGATGCGCAGAAATATCTGCGCCAATTGACAATCAAACGATTTTTTCTAAACAAAAACACTATAGGCCATAACACAGGACAACCTGTACAAATAACAAATCAAATAGTCTGAATTGACCACGAAAGATGTGTTTGTACACTCGATTTTAAAAAACAAATCTAATTTTTATCCAAGCCATTGCAAGGGTCAATACTTGGAAGTTTTTAATAGACTCATCATGGATGATTTTGAGAAATTGGCCTCTAAGGGGAGTAAACATCGGAAGAATTTGACTAAAGCAGAACAACAAGCACTAAAGACACCGAGTGAAGACAGCAGTATCACAATTAAACCTGCAGACAAAGGGGGGGGGGGGTTGTAATTATGGACACTAGTTACCTCTCTCAGTCTCAGCGCATCCTGGGTGATGTAACAACATCCGAAAGATTAACAAAAGATCCCTCAAAGGCTTACCAGGAGGAGCTGAAATGTATTCTGAGTGAGGCAAAGAATGTAGGGATCTTGGGAGAGAAGGAGTTCACCTATCTGCTGAAATCAGAACCAGTGAAACCGGTGTTCTACTTCCTGCCCAAGATCCATAAGAACCGTCTGAAACCGCCGGGTAGACCCATCATCTCGGGTATCGGGTCTTTGACTCAGAACTTTTCAGAAAACGAACCAGCTGTAAACCTCCACATGGGTATCGTGTCGGCGTGATCCAAGACGCTAAGACGCCACCCCTTCGTCGCTGGAGGTGCGTCAGAGAACAGTTTCAACTGGCTACTAGCAGCTCGTTTTCTCTCCCTATGGAACGGCTAAAAGTGAGCTGAATCAGGATACTACAGTCACCGGGCAGGGTAAGGGCAGCAGCTTGCGGCTTTATTGGTTCAAGAGTGAGGTGTTCGAGGACACTTCATTGTGACGATGGAGAGGATTTGGCCCAGGATTAAAGGGGTTACACCCCAATTGGCCACTCTCTAACCTCACCAGGGAGACAAGGGGTTAACTGGGCTGGGGCCCAGACGTGTGATTTAACCCTTGTCATAACCTGAAAATGTATATTCCCTGTTCCCCCCTGGTTTATTGTTAATCAGTGTCTGCATCACACACACACTAGAATCCATCCGGGAGCACAAGGGTTAATAGTCCTTTAATGATTATAGCTCTTTGTGAAGTTTTCCCGCCTTTTCAGGCACCATTTTGCAGGTTCCCATAAGCCGCCATTAGGGCTCAATGCTTTTTAATGGTGAATCTTGCTGTGAAGTCCGGTTCCTGAGAAGACCAGCAGATGGCGTCCGAGAGGGAGAGCGGCGGTTCCCCATTGAAAGTCTATGGTAGGAAACCCCATTGACTACAACGGCGGAGTTGCTCCATTGAAACCCATGGCGGCAGAGCCCGTTGTTTTCAATGGGGATTTAGTGAAAAGCTGAGATTTCTGTTAGCGGAGATTTTTGTATTAAAATGAAAAATGATTTAATGTGCATTTGTGTAACTCCGGCTCCATAGGTCGTAGCAAGTCGCTTTTTGGATCATATGGTGTCCCAGTTCTGGCAATGAGAACTGGGAAGTTTGGACCTGCTAGACCCAACGGAACCGGATATTTTAATACGTTTATGTTTTATGCTTAATACTGTATTCTAAGGTATGGACAAAGACTTAGAGGAAATTCCTTTGTCCACCAAGATAGCAGATGGCCCCAAGAGGCGCCCTAATGTCTAGGATTTGAGTGCTGTTCAAAGGGTCTTGTCATCCTCCCTGTTTACCTAAGGGCGGAGGAGGCTCAAGCCAGAGCAGTCTTTAAGTGTCCCACTTCACACCTTTCAACAAAGGTTTTCCTGCCAGAACTCCAAATGATAGACTGGCTGGCATTCCTGATGCAAATGTGGGGCTTCAGAAATGAGACCCCAGAGTTCTACTGCGCATGTGCCAACTAGCAGGGGGGCATGGGTCAGAATGGTTTCCCACGTTAGTGAGTGGCTGGAGGTAATTGAAAACCAATCCCCTGTGCTTAAGGTTAAGAAAAGAGGGACAAAAGATATATAAACTGCTGTTCCCTATATTCCGTTGTTGTTCATGTTTTGCAAGTTCTTCAAGTGTTCAGTCTGTTCTATACCATCTTGATTGCTGAGAGAAACGCTATGCACTGTCTTCCTGCCAGAGGTCTTTTCATGTCTTTGGTGTCTTGATGACTATGAAGAGTGCTGTATGAACTGCCAGTCCAGATATGACTGCTTCATCATTTCCATTTTAAGTAAGTGTCTATATTTTGCCTGTTATTTGTACATATCTGTTGTGTTCACCTTTATCAAGGAATAAATTAAATTTTATCATATCTAAGTCTCGTCCCAGTTCAAACCCAGGTATATATATTTATATATAGTTTTGGTGTAAATTGCAGCCTGTCACAAGCTACCGTGACAAGCTTGTAATTAACTGGTGGCAGCGGTGGGATTGAACTGGACCTGGATTACAGTATTCTGCGGGGTACTGTGATCCAGTGGGAACTTGATGGTAATTGCAAGTTCCTGGGACTAAAGATATTGAACACACAGTGTACAACATATAACACAAGATATGGCACCTCCTCACTGTTCCCCTACTTGTGAGAAGCATTGCCTCCAGAACCAAAGTGCCGGCCATCCGTCTGACTGGAGCCAGGCACTGAGACCAGAGGAGTGCATCAAGTCAGCGCGGGGACCAGCAGCCAGCAAGTCTGAGAGAGAGACAGCAATCGGTGAGCATGAAACCCGGCAGGCTGAGCAAAGATCCACAGCTGCAGCTGCTGTAACCATCACACCGCCCGGAGAGCAGGGAAGGGACCCAGCTCCGGGACGGCAGAGACTTGGGGAGGGAGCGGGTGGTCTTGGAAACCACAGAAGTCTTGCACCAGGAGAGGTAACGGCCGTTGCAGTGGCCCGTCCATTTTCCCTGAAAGAGCTAGCACTGGTGTGTGCGTTTGGAAAGATGTGGTTCCCGGCGAAGTGGACCCAGTTCCTGGCGTCGGTACCGCAACGACCCGCTTATCCCCTCCCTGAGCCCGGCGCTCAGGCAACTCCACTCTGGACTCCGTTGCCCCTTGCTGGGGTTAGTCCACCGGTGGCGGAGAAGCACCGGCAGCTGCTGTGGCACTGCCAACAAATGGGCCACAATAATGCCCAGTGCCCTGACAGTGCGCGGTCAGGCGAAGAAGCCCCTCAGGGCCAACGCTCACGAGCTGCGTAAAAGATGACCCAGTTAGCGGCATCCTCTGATGGCTCCCGCCCAGCTGGGGCGACAACCCTCCTCGGGACGTCTTCTGGAGAACCTGGACGGGCTGCATCAGCAACAGCGGCGGAGAGCAGCGGCCATCCACCGGATCCCGGCGCAGAACCGGCGGCGGCGGCGGAGAAGAAGCCGCCACTCCGGCATCCTGCTGGCGGCAGTTTTATTTGGGGGGAGGGTTGGGGTGTGCGGGAGGTGGGTGTTTCACATTGTTTGGCTGAGTCGGCGATTCCCAGCGATGACCGGAGCCCCACAAACCACGCCGGCGACCCTGCATCAAAGCCGGGTACTGCTGCGGCAGCTACCCGGGGCTCGCCCATGACGACGGCGGCGGCGGCGGCGGCAGAAGAGCCGCGATTCCGGCAAAGTGCCGGAGCCCTTTCTGAGTGGGGGGAGGGCCAGGGATTGCGGGAGGGGGTTTTGTTACCTGGTTTGCATGGAGCTGTGTTTCTCCACAAAGACCTGGGACCCCGGTCCTGCATCGTTTCCCCTGTGCCAACCCCAGGCGCTGCTGCGGCGGCGACCCGCTTCTTACCGGCCCAGATGTTGCCGGCGGCGGCCACTCCAGTCCCCCTGCAATTGGGACCAACGAAGGCGGCGGTCTCTGCGGGGACCAGCGAGGTACTGCACCGACACACTTTATTCGAGCAAATACCCAGTATGTACCTGGCAGATACCTGGAATGCGCCGCTCCTCACCTCTGACAAGCCCCGTTGCGTTTGCCTTCCCAGCCTGGGTTCATGCCTGGCTGACGGGCGGCTAATCTGTTAAATGATAATGATTAGGATTTAATAGGCTGCAATGCTTCGCGTGTCTACCAGATGGCATAAATTCATGAATTGTAATGCAGTATATATATATATACTGTGCAGTATTGCAGCCAGCGGGAATAAAATGCTTCAATCCCTGCTTGGAAAATACCTCAATGCACTCGGGCAGAAAACAGTCACAAACCTCAATACACCCGGGTATACCCGAATTCGTGGGACTAGCCGAGCTCGAATAAAGTGTGTCGCCAGTGTAAGCCAGACCAAGTCGCAGACTGACCCTGACTTATTTTTCCCTATGACTGTACCCTGTTGTTTCACTCTAGGGGTGACTGGGGGGTGGCAGGAGATAGGGGCACCAGGGGAGGGGAAGGAAGGGCAGCTGGTAGGGCAGTCAGGATTCCCCATTAACCTGGCGGAGCAGCAAGGGGATTCTTAGTTAAGAGCCCCACTGTTGCAGCCTTGCTATGGGCCGGAGGTATCAGGGGTTGTGGCAAAGTTAGACCACCCCCAGATTTCAGGGGTAGTGGCAAAGTTAGACCACCCCCAGATTACCTGCCGGCCAGAAGTTAAGGTGGGGGCATCTGCACCAGCAACCCTGAGTTCACCTCCGGTAATGGGGGCACAGCTTCAGGGAGAGGGGCTCGCCCCGGTAGCACCCAGCTCTAGGGTAGGATTGCCTGGGAGAGGGTTGGGTGGGCCAGTGGGAACCGGGGAGGGAAGGCAGCAAGTGAGCCAGCCAGATTTCCCCATTACCTTGGCGGAGCGGCAAGGGGACTCTCAGTTAAGAGCCCCACTGTTGCAGCCTTGCTATGGGCTGGAGGTATCAGGGGTTGTGGCACAGTTAGACCACCCCCAGATTACCTGCCAGCCAGGAGCTAAGGTGGGTACAGCAACCCTGAGCTCATCCCTGGTAAGGGGGAGACAGTGTCAGGGAGATGGCCTCACTCAGGTGTCCCTAGGACCCAGGTTAGGGTTAGCTAGGGAGAAGCGGAGTGAGGGGAGGCTGCAGGTAGGTAGCCAGCAGCAGATCTCAGTGAGAGAAGGAGGACTAGTGGTAGCCAGGGAGGGAAAGCAGCAGGTATTGCAGCTAGAGTTTCCCGTTACCCTGGCAGAGCCTCAGGGGGTGTCTCAGATCGGCAGCCCCCTGTTGCAGCCTGGCTATGGGCTGGGGGTATCCGGGGCAGTGGCAGACTTGTGCCACCCCAGGGATACCTGCCAGCCAAAAGCTAAGGCGGTTGCATCTGGAGAGGTGCCCCTGAGCTCATCCCTGGTAAGGGGGAGACAAGGTCAGGGAGGTAGGTGCACTCAGGTAGTTCCAGGGTCTGGGTTAGGATTGCCCAGGGAGGAGAGGAGTGCAGGTGGGCTGCAGGGAGGTAAGCAGCAGGCTGAGGTGCTGGGCCTAGGGGAGGCTAGGCAGGGAGGCACCGTGGAGCAGGGGGAGATAGGTCAGTGGGGTGTTAGGCAGCTGGCAGAAGCTAGGGATGGGCTAGGTAGGCAGAAGGTCCCTTGTTCTGACTGGCCAGGAGTGACCCCTCTGACAGAACCCCCTGGGTTCCCAAAGGAGAGGCTGTGGGTAGGTAGGCAGCCAGCGAGAATAGTCAGGAGTATAGCAGAGCAGCTACAGGGTGGCACAGAGCCAGGGCAGGTAGGGTCCCTACAGAATAGTGACATAGCCCTTTCCCAGACTTGGTTGACAGGAAAGCGACGGTCTGTGCTGGATAGCTGGTCTCCTGCAGATGCAGAGACATGCCAGTCTCTGGGCAGTGTGCAGCCTGGACTGCACCGGGGCCCCTTCACCATGGACTTGGTTCCCAAGGCACTGGGTGGGGGGCAGAGGGAGGCAAAGGAGAATGCCCGGCAGCCAAGGTGGAGCCCTGCTCCCCAAGATCTGGACTTTACAATCCACTGTGGCCAGGACAATGTACTGGACAATGCCGGGGGACAATGTTGCCAGGCCAATCCCTCAGGACTTATTGAGTGCGTCAAGTGCGCCAGTGGTACCCCAGGGCCTGGGGGAGGCGACTGGGGCACCAGGCCCCATTGAGCAGGGGAGGTGTGACGATGGAGAGGATTTAGCCCGGGATTAAAGGGGTTACACCCCAATTGGCCACTCTCTAACCTCACCAGGGAGACAAGGGGTTAACTGGGCTGGGGCCCAGACGTGTGATTTAACCCTTGTCATAACCTGAAAATGTATATTCCCTGTTCCCCCCTGGTTTATTGTTAATCAGTGTCTGCATCACACACACACTAGAATCCATCCGGGAGCACAAGGGTTAATAGTCCTTTAATGATTATAGCTCTTTGTGAAGTTTTCCCGCCTTTTCAGGCACCATTTTGCAGGTTTCCATAAGCCGCCATGAGGGCTCAATGCTTTTTAATGGTGAATCTTGCTGTGAAGTCCGGTTCCTGAGAAGACCAGCAGATGGCGTCCGAGAGGGAGAGCGGCGGTTCCCCATTGAAAGTCTATGGTATGAAACCCCATTGACTACAACGGCTGAGTTGCTCCATTGAAACTCATGGCGGCGGAGCCCGTTGTTTTCAATGGGGATTTAGTGAAAAGCTGAGATTTCTGTTAGCGGAGATTTTTGTATTAAAATGAAAAATGATTTAATGTGCATTTGTGTAACTCCGGCTCCACAGGTCGTAGCAAGTCGCTTTTTGGATCATATGGTGTCCCAGTTCTGGCAATGAAAACTGGGAAGTTTGGACCTTCTAGACCCAACGGAACTGGATATTTTAATACGTTTATGTTTTATGCTTAATACTGTATTCTAAGGTATGGACAAAGACTTAGAGGAAATTCCTTTGTCCACCAAGATAGCAGATGGCCCCAAGAGGCGCCCTAATGTCTAGGATTTGAGTGCTGTTCATCTTGATTGCTGAGAAACGCTATGCACTGTCTTCCTGCCAGAGGTCTTTTCATGTCTTTGGTGTCTTGATGACTATGAAGAGTGCTGTATGAACTGCCAGTCCAGATATGACTGCTTCATCATTTCCATTTTAAGTAAGTGTCTATATTTTGCCTGTTATTTGTACATATCTGTTGTGTTCACCTTTATCAAGGAATAAATTACATTTTATCATATCTAAGTCTCGTCCCAGTTCAAACTCAGGTATATATATATTTATATATAGTTTTGGTGTAAATTGCAGCCTGTCACAAGCTACCGTGACATTCATTTCTTGTACCTTGCTTCATCCTGCATACTGGCCCCCCACCCAGGGTGAGTCTTACTATATTATCCGTTTAAGACTTTATAATATATTTTTTTCAATAGTGAGTTGCCCCTTCTTCCTTTTCAAATGGATTGAGGGTTATACCCATTCAGCCTGTATATGTGACTTTTGCAGCATCAGTTCCGGGGTTTACTCCCCTTCTCCTGACTCTGTGGAGGTGTCTGTTGATAAGAGTTTGTGTGTGCGTAGGGGAGGGATGAAGGATTAGTTGTGCAGCAGTTCAAAGAAATTACATAGAGTAGAGTACAGTAATTTCAAAAGGCAGTTAATCATAATAATTTGATCCCTACACCCCCAAATACAGTACATAAAAACCACACAAATCAACCATGTGCAGTCAAACGCACAGATTGAATATCGTAATATCAAGATTGTTTTCGCAGGCTTGTGGATAAAATAACAGCCGGAAGTCAGCTGGGCTAAGTTTCCCGCGTGAGAGGGAGGCCTAGCGCGTGCGTGAGCAGCCAACGTGGGACAGACAGGAGCCTGCAGCGGGACAGGGCCGGCAACAACTGCTGTGACCTGCCGCCGGGCCCCCTGCAGTCCCGCCAGCCCCGGGCCACCGCCCCCCACAGCACCTAGCCGCCAGGCCCAAGCAACCGCTCCACCGCCCCCCTCACCCCCCCTGCAGCCACCGTCCTGACCTGAGATCACCCCAAAGGTAAGTCTGATTTTTATATGTATTGGGGTGGTTGGGGTAATTTTTTAGATGTATTGGGGTGGTTGGGGTATATTTGTATATGTATTGGGGGGTTGAGGTATATTTGTATATGTATTAGGGGCTTGGGTGTGTATTTTGATTTAAGTAAAAGTTGCGCGCTAAAACTTTCTATTCCGTGGTAGGTACGCTATGGGTTGGGGGGGCGGGGGCCCTGCTCCTTTCATTTGTCCTGGGCCCCATGATTTCTGTTGGTGGCCCTGTTTGTGTGTGTTTTTGTGTGTCTGTCAAGTGAAACACACTATATGAACAACTTTAAAATAGTAAATTCTCCCATAATTTAAAGTAAAAGTAAAGTAAATTCAGCATACAAACAGAAATTACAACTCCTCTCCATTTCAGCCTTACCCCTTGCTCTTGTCCCCCTCCCTCTTCCTTCCGTCACTCCCCTTGTAGCAAGAGACGTCTCCCAAACTCAAATTACAACTTTCGCTTGGGCTACGGAGACGTCATGCGTAGCCGTAGCTGTAGCCGGCACTATAAGCGCAGTCTAAACGGTGCTATGAGATCTCTTTGGGCCCTAACACACCTTAGGCTAAGGCCCCGGTCACGGTGCTCTAATGTTCGCCCGCGCTTTTGGCTGCGCGTTCCGGCGATTCCCCGGTCTGCAGCTCACTGCAGGAGCAGAGACCGGGGGGGGGGGGGGGGGCGTGGCGGAGGAGTGACGGGGGCGCGGCCATGACGTCACCCGGCAGGTTCGCCCTCATTGGCTGAACCGCCGGGGGGCGTGCCTAGCCGCTCGACGCGAGTTCTTGCTCTCAATTCTATTGAGAGCAGGAGTAGCTCTCGCGCGAGCGCTGCGGCCCCCCCCTCGCAGCGGGCCCGGCGCCATTGCGGGGAGGGCTCTCGTGAGCGTAGCGTCCGCCACAGCGGATGCTGTAGCAGGCAGCGGGGGCAAGGCCTTACAGCCCATTTACTTGAATGGATCCTGAAGTGTCTTATAAAATAGCACTAATAAGTAACTATGATCCTGTGTGTTCTACAAGAGTTGAAGTCAAACACACCAAAAAGGAACTAAAAGTAAAGAAGGTACTGTAAAATTATAGTCAATTTGATGACTTAACAAAATCATAGCAGCATCCAACATATCGGTGCATACATATCCTGATGAAGATGCTTGTATGCACCAAAACGTTGGATGCTGCTATGATTTTCTTGTTATTATATTTGACCTTCTTTACATAACTTGCTTTTTGACATGCTTGACTTTAGCTCTTTTGTATACCGATTTATCTAAATCAGCATTCTACTAGTCGATCGCATCCTCTTTATGACTTTATTTTGCCTTACAATTCTTATACACCTTTGCTCAACCCAATTTGCTGGATCCCATGTGTTCTAAATAATGTCTCTTACGGACAATGAATGTACACTAAAAGAAACAATCGAGTGCGGTGTTTAACTTACAATGCCCTATCCATCTACAACATGTTTTCCCTAAATATGATTTAGTGATCAAGGCTGTCCATGTTTCCTACAAGAAAAAACACAGCATTTCAAGAGTCAACAACTTACCCTCTCTCTCCGTCTCAGGCGCGCTGACTGGGTTCTCTGTAACGATGCTGACGAGATCTCACCAACTTCATGGGGATTAAAAGTCAAATAATTCTCCTTTAGGTCATCCCGCATGATGACTTCAGATTCTTTAGGCCTTGGTGTTGCAAAGACTAGCATGTGACAACCACCACAGGCAACCTGAAATAGAAAACATTATGCAAATGACATTTCCCAACACAAACATGAAGAAAAAAGTCAACCATATATATCATTGTAAGTTATTTAGAAGGGGGGGGAGGGGGAGAAGAATTTCCAGAGATTGGACAAAGAAAAAAAGGTATTTTTCTTAATATATATAATTTTTCCACTGGAAATGTATTTTATTTACAAAAAACTAAGACTGATCATACCCGTCAACCAATGGCACTATTTAAATAGACAATGTATTGTTATGCATAAACAGAGTTCGCAGATGTTATTCGCCCCTTTAACAGAAAATTCTGACAAAAAATAATGAATGTGTTAAGAAAATAACACAGACGTTGCAATCATGTTCAAAGGCACTTGCAGTAAGGCTACAGCCCCAGACTTTCCTTCTGCACGCGCGCCTGATGGTATGGAGGCGCGTGCAGAGACTACAGCCGCGATTGGTGGTCTGTAGTGGAGTGCAGGGGGAGGGGGGGATAAGGGGAAGAGCACAAGAGTGGGGGGGGGGAGAGGGGGAAGAGCGCAAGAGTGGGGGGGGGTGAGGGGGAAGAGCGCAAGAGTGGGGGGGGAGAGGGGGAAGAGAGCAAGAGTGGGGGGGGAGAGGGGGAAGAGAGCAAGAGTGGGGGGAGAGAGGGGGAAGAGCGCAAGAGTGGGGGGTGAGGGGGAAGAGCGCAAGAGTGGGGGGCGAGGAGGAAGAGCGCAAGAGTGGGGGGGAGAGAGGGAAGAGCGCAAGAGTGGGGGGGAGAGAGGGAAGAGCGCAAGAGTGGAGGAGAGGGGGAAGAGCGCAAGAGTGGAGGAAAGGGGGAAGAGCGCAAGAGTGGGGGGGGGAGAGGGGGAAGAGCGCAACAGTGGGGGGGGGGTGAGGGGGAAGAGCGCAAGAGTGGGGGGGAGGAGAGGGGGAAGAGTTGGGGGGGGAGAAGGGGAAGAGCGCAAGAGTGGGGGGGGAGAGGGCGAAGAGCGCAAGAGTGGGGGGGAAGAGCGCAAGAGTGGGGGGGGGGAGAGGGGGAAGAGCGCTAGAGTGGGGGGGAGAGGGGGAAGAGCGCAAGAGTGGGGGTGTGGGATAGCGCAAGAGTGGGGGTGTGGGATAGCGCAAGAGTGGGGGGGTGTGAGAGAGCGCAAGAGTGGGGGGGTGGGAGAGAGCGCAAGAGTGATCAAAGCTTCTTTAGTGAAATTGTATCCGATTTCGGGGTTTGCGGTTTGGCTGGCTGCCAGCTCGTTCCTGGAGGTCTGTAAGGATGTGCTCACCACAAACGAGACGGGACCGCGGTGCTGAGGTGGGAAGGTTGGAACGCCACCCACAGCCACGAGGACACGTCTTGAAAGTAGATTGGTCTGGGATTCCGGATCGGGGCAGGAGAGGTACGGTTTGTAGAGAGTGCCGTTTGCCAAGTCCAGGGTTAGAGAGAGGGACGTTGTCGTTTACCGTAAGCCAGGATCGGGATGCCAGAGGTGCGGAGAGTCGTGTAGCCGTGTGCCGAGTTCGGGATGCCAGAGGTACAGGAAGACGTAGGGGAAGCCGGTTCGGTTCACGAGGAAGTCTGCAAAATAGAACTAGGGAGGCAGAGAGTGGTAAGAACAACTGGTTCTATGCTCAGCCAAAGAGCCAGTGACTCTGCCAGGCATATAAAGGAGAGAGGGTCCAATAGTATTGCAGCAATAAAGGGGTGTGTGGAAGGAGCCAGCTACAGCAGGGATAGGTCCATCATGAGTCCCAGGAGATGAGCCATAAAGGGCAGTTATCTGCCTGCATTTGATTGCGGCAATATTTTGGGTAGCTGTACCTTTAAGAGGCGGTTGCGCCTCTGTGTGGCCGCGCCTCCGTGTAGCAGCACCCATGGCTGCGTGCGCGGCCCCACGCCCTGATCCGAGGGCAGAAGAGAGAGGAAGACGTGCGCGCGCGCGCTTAGCAATGGAGATCAACTGCTTGCCTCCGGAGTCCATGCGGGCCACGGGGAACCCAGACGGAGCAGCAGGTAAGTGAGAGACACGCCGTGAACGGCGTGGCTCCAGAATCCTCACAGTACCCCCCCCTTCAGGGGCGACCTCCGGGCGACCATGATAAGGCTTGGAAGGGTTTTTATGATGAAAAGCCTGTAGAAGCCGAGGTGCGTGAAGATCCCGGTGAGGAATCCAAGAACGTTCCTCTGGTCCGAACCCCCTCCAGTGGACCAGGTATTGTACTCCTCCTCTGGAAATTCTTGAATCCAGGACAAACTGGACCTCGTACTCCTGTTGACCCGAAATCATAATCGGACGTGGAGAAGAATTATTCTTGGAAAAGCGAGGGCTGCGAAACACTGGTTTAAGTAATGACACATGAAAGACCGACGGAATCTTCATAGAAGGTGGAAGGCGTAGCTCGTAAGCCACAGGGTTAATCCTCCTGACCACGGGAAAGGGACCGAGGAACTTGGGAGCAAGCTTCATGGTGGGAACCTTCAGTCGGATATTCCTAGATGAAAGCCACACCCTGTCGCCTGGGACGAACTCCGGCACTTGGCGTCGAAGGCGATCTGCTTGGAGTTTCTGTCTCCCTGTAGCTACCTTCAAGTTCTCCTGTATCTTAGACCACAAAACCTTCAGGCGGGAGACGTGCTTGTCCACTGCTGGTACCCCTGAAGATAGCGAAGAGAAGTGTAACCGGGAAGGATGAAATCCATAATTTATAAAGAACGGAGATTCTTGGGTAGAGTCATTGCGGAGAGAGTTCAGAGCAAACTCAGCCCAAGGAAGCAGATCCACCCAGTCCTCCTGTGTATCAGTTATAAAACATCGGAGATATTGTTCCAAGTTTTGATTGACCCTCTCCGTTTGCCCATTGGTCTGTGGATGGTATCCTGAGGAGAACTGAAGAGAAATCCCCAATCTTTTAGAAAAGGCACGCCAAAATCTTGACACGAATTGCGAGCCCCGGTCAGAGACAATGGTAGAAGGTACTCCGTGAAGACGAAAAATCTCCTGGATAAACACATCTGCCAGCCTGGGGGAATTTGGAAGACCCCTCAAAGGAACAAGGTGCGTTTGTTTGGAAAAACGATCGATGACCACCAAAATCGTATTCTTCCCTTTGGACTCTGGAAGTTCCACAATGAAGTCCATAGAGATATGACTCCAGAGACGGTCTGGAATGGGTAACGGAAGAAGTAGCCCAGCAGGTCTGACACGAGGTACCTGGTTACGAGCGCAAATGCTACATGCTTTGACAAACTCTTCCACGTCTTTAGCCCTCTCTGGCCACCAGAAGGTACGTTGAACCAGGTCGTTGGTCTTCCGTATCCCTGGGTGTCCTGCCGATTTGGACGAATGACACCACTCGAGAACCTTCTTGCGTTGTTGAGGTGCCGTGTAGAGTCTTCCCTCCGGAACCTTGAGTCCCCCAGGAGTCTGTGACTGTTCAGATTGAATCTTGCTCATGACATCAAAGGAGTTAGCAGACAGGATACAACTAGAGGGGATAATAGACTCAAGCTGCTCCTCGGACCTGTCATCTGCAAGGAACTGTCGAGATAGGGCGTCCGCCTTTAGATTCTTGGAGCCAGGAATGAAGGAAATGAGAAAATTAAATCGTGAAAAAAACAAAGCCCAGCGGGCTTGTCGAGCATTCAAACGATGTGCCCCCTCCAGGTAAAAGAGGTTCTTATGGTCCGTAAGAATGGTAATGGGTGTCTCAGTACCCTCTAAGAGTAAACAACACTGTATAGTGCTCTAACACAGACCTGACCATTTGCTGGATAATGTATATGAAGACATAATTCCAAATCCTTGAAGTGTCCCACGATTAATAACCCTTTAAAGCATCACACCACTTCCATTGCATCAATAAGTTGGAAGAGCAACATCCCTTGATTGATGAATACTCACACTTGCTTGTGTCCAGTCTCATACATTGAATAGGATTACTGTGGTGTAAAAGGAGCAAATCACTCACTGTTTGATGGGTCTTCTGTGGGTCTTTTCTTCCATGGACGTGTGCTGCCTGTTCTCCAGGATATTCAGAGGTTTGGTGAGGAGAGATGGAGCACTACAGGAAAAAACTGCTAGAGAGTGTGTTCCCAATAAAAAGGTTTATTGGATCAGAGCATAGCACACAAAAAAAATGAGCCCTGGGGCCCCCACCAACGCGTTTCGAGCTAGCGCTCTTTCTCAAGTTGCATTTGAGAAAGAGCGCAAGCTCGAAACGCGTTGGTGGGGGCCCCAGGGCTCATTTTTTGTGTGCTATGCTCTGATCCAATAAACCTTTTTATTGGGAACACACTCTCTAGCAGTTTTTTCCTGTAGTGCTCCATCTCTCCTCACCAAACCTCAGTACCCTCTAAGAAATGTCTCCACTCCTCTAAAGCCAATTTGATCGCCAAAAGCTCCCTATTTCCGACATCATAATTCCGTTCAGCGGATGAAAATTTCTTAGAAAAAAAAGCACATGGATGCAGTCTGGCTAACGGAGATGTTCTCTGGGACAGAACAGCCCCAGCCCCAATGTCCGAAGCATCTACCTCCAAGGTAAACGGGAGTCCAGGATCTGGGTGGGTGAGGATGGGAGCAGACACAAAAGCCTTCTTGAGGCTGTCAAACGCCCCTATGGCGGTCTCCGACCATGAAGAAGGATCTGCACCCTTCTTAGTGAGGGCAGTTATGGGGGATACGGTATCAGAAAAATTGCGGATGAAACGTCGATAATAATTTGCAAAACCTAAAAAGCGTTGCACGGCTTTGGGAGTGGTCGGAAGAGGCCAATCCAAAATAGCTTTAAGTTTCTCCGGATCCATCTTGAAACCGGAATCCGAGATAACGTAGCCCAAGAACGCCACAGATTTGAGGTGGAACTGACATTTCTCCAATTTCGCAAAAAGATGATTCTCCCGAAGACGTAATAGTACTTGTTGAACGTGTTTAATGTGATCTTGAACGGACTTAGAAAAAATGAGGATGTCATCTAAATAAACAATAAGAAACGTGTTGAGAATGTCCCGAAAGATCTCGTTGACAAAATCCTGGAAAACTGCTGGTGCGTTGCACAAACCGAAAGGCATAACAAGATATTCGTAGTGGCCGTCATGGGTGTTAAAAGCAGTCTTCCACTCGTCCCCCTCTCGTATCCTTACTAAATTGTAGGCACCTCTTAGATCCAGTTTAGAAAAGATTGTTGCTCCCTGGAGGCGGTCGAATAGTTCCGGAATAAAAGGCAGAGGGTAGCGATTTTTGCGTGTGATATTGTTCAAACCCCGATAGTCTATGCATGGACGGAGAGAACCGTCCTTCTGCTCCGACCGGGGAGGAAGATTTTCTGATGAAACCCCTCTCCAAGTTCTCGGAAATGTAAGTGTTCATGGCCTTTGTCTCTGGGAGAGAGAGAGGATAGGATCTTCCCCTGGAAAGAGGTGCGCCAGGAAGTAAGTCAATGGGACAATCAAAAGGACGGTGCGGCGGTAGTACCTCAGAACGTGCCTTGTCAAATACGTCACGGAAATCCCAGTACACTGAAGGTAAGGAGTTGATCTTCTCGGATATGGTAGACACTCCCCCAATCCTCTGGAAAACCCTGGTACATGTATTGGCACAAGAAGGAGCCCACTGAACCGGTTCCCGATCCGTCCAGTCGATGCGAGGATTATGAAGTTGAAGCCAAGGAAGACCCAAAATCAACTCAGCAGAGGGCGTGTGGATTACATCGAGAGTAATGATCTCCGTATGGACGTCAACGAACTGCAGTAGAAGAGGTACCGTCTGAAGCGTGATAAATGCCGGCTTGAGAGGTCGACCATCAATGGCCTCCAGACCTACAGGCGTCTTCTTGTTGACAAAAGGAATATTGTTCTGTCTAGCAAAAGTTTCATCAATGAAATTACCTGCAGAACCGGAATCAATAAACGCCCGTGCCCGGGTATGAAACCCCTCTCCAGACAGCATTATAGGCAAGACTATCCTGGTGGGAAGGACGTTTTGGACGATGGGAGAAGGTGTCAGTATTCCCAATGAAACTCTCCCGGATCTCACTGGGAGCTGGCGTTTCCCAGTCTGTGGGGACACTGGGGTAAAGCGTGAGTGGAATTGCCACAGTACATGCAAAGTCCGGCCGTGCGCCTACGTAACTTCTCAGCAGAAGATAGTCTGTTGCCCCCCAACTGCATAGGTTCAGGAATGTCCCTGGAAGAAGGTAACGAAGCCACGAAGGAGGGTGCAAGAGTTCTTGGAACCCGTAAACGGTAATGAGAACGTTCGTATTTTCGTTCCAGTAGGCGTTGATCCACACGAATAGCCAGAGCGATTAACTCCTCTAGGTTAGTAGGGCGATCTCGTGCGGCGAGCTCGTCCTTTAGGGTCTCCGACAGTCCTTGCCAGAACGCAGAAGATAGAGCTTCATCGTTCCAACCCGTCTCAGCAGCAAGAGTGCGGAACTCCACGGCATACACAGCAACCGAACGGTCTCCCTGGTTTATGTGGTGGAGAGCAGAAGCTGCCGTTAACTTCCGTGCTGGGGTATCAAAAACTCTTCGGAATTCCACGACGAAGAGATCGATGTCCTGTGTAAGCGCACCCTGTTGTTCCCAGATGGGAGAGGCCCATGCCAGTGCCTGGTCGGTGAGAAGGGAGTAGATGTAGCCAACCCTGGAGACAGAAGACACAAAGCGAGAGGGAGAGAGACGAAATTGGACGAGACATTGGTTAATGAAACCCCGGCATCCTTGGGGATCCCCCGCATAGTGTTTGGGTGGTGGAATACGTGGTTCCGGAGTGAACGGAGGTATCGAAAAAGGATTAGCCTGTAAAGAGGGTGCCACGAGTGGAGATTGCCGAGTGAGGGTTGGGACTTGAAGAGTAAGAGCGTGGACGCTTTGCTGTAAAGTATCCATCCGTCTATCGGATTGGTCCAGATAAGTCTCTAATCTGGTAAAAAGAGCAGTATGGGCATTTAAAGTCCGCTCCACCTCAGCGGGGTCCATGTTTGTTGGGCTGAGCATAATGTAAGGATGTGCTCACCACAAACGAGACGGGACCGCGGTGCTGAGGTGGGAAGGTTGGAACGCCACCCACAGCCACGAGGACACGTCTTGAAAGTAGATTGGTCTGGGATTCCGGATCGGGGCAGGAGAGGTACGGTTGGTAGAGAGTGCCGTTTGCCAAGTCCAGGGTTAGAGAGAGGGACGTTGTCGTTTACCGTAAGCCAGGATCGGGATGCCAGAGGTGCGGAGAGTCGTGTAGCCGTGTGCCGAGTTCGGGATGCCAGAGGTACAGGAAGACGTAGGGGAAGCCGGTTCGGTTCACGAGGAAGTCTGCAAAATAGAACTAGGGAGGCAGAGAGTGGTAAGAACAACTGGTTCTATGCTCAGCCAAAGAGCCAGTGACTCTGCCAGGCATATAAAGGAGAGAGGGTCCAATAGTATTGCAGCAATAAAGGGGTGTGTGGAAGGAGCCAGCTTCAGCAGGGATAGGTCCATCATGAGTCCCAGGAGATGAGCCATAAAGGGCAGTTATCTGCCTGCATTTGATTGCGGCAATATTTTGGGTAGCTGTACCTTTAAGAGGCGGTTGCGCCTCTGTGTGGCCGCGCCTCCGTGTAGCAGCGCCCGTGGCTGCGTGCGCGGCCCCACGCCCTGATCCGAGGGCAGAAGAGAGAGGAAGATGTGCGCGCGCGCGCTTAGCAATGGAGATCAACTGCTTGCCTCCGGAGTCCATGCGGGCCACGGGGAACCCAGACGGAGCAGCAGGTAAGTGAGAGACACGCCGTGAACGGCGTGGCTCCAGAATCCTCACAAGGTCGGACTCGAGGAATCCCCATTGAAATACATTACTCCATGCATTTCAATGGCGGCGTTCCGCTTGTCCTCTCGGGAGCCACCTGCTGGTCTTTTCTGATACTAGGCCAAAACCACGGAAATCTCGGCTGGGCCGAGCGGGCTAGAAATTGCCAGACCCTCATGCCGGAGGGGACTCTCCATGGTGGCCAAGTTTCAGCTCTCTACGACCAAACGAACCGGACATAACAATATATCACGTTAAATGCACATTTACAGAAGTTGCATTTCTCCGCCATTGAAGTCAATGGCAGAATCACATTTTAAACAGTTACCCATACTCCGTTCTGTTGATCAGAGGGCTGGAAATTGCCATGCAATCATGCCGGAGCAGTGACTACATGGTGGCCAAATCCCAACCCTCTAGTCCTTACAGAATCGGAGATAGGGGTTTTCCCTTTTTACACTTTCTGACTTAGTGTTTTAAAGCCACGCGGCTTTTCTCCGCCGTTGCGGTCAATGGGGTGACCCTCATAGTGGCCGCGACCCTTTCCCGTGGCCATTGCCCGTCGGACCCTGTTGGGGTTGAGTAAGGGGGTCCCCCTGAGCAAGGGCAAAAAGAATTAACCCGCTAGCTGCCCTAGGACCAGAGATACAATTTTAATATGATTGAACTTGGCCGTGACCAAGTTCCCACGCCAATTGAGTGATCAAAGCTTCTTTAGTGAAATTGTATCCGCTTTCGGGGTTTGCGGTTTGGCCGGCTGCCAGCTCGTTCTTGGAGGTCGGACTCTAGGAATCCCCATTGAAATACATTACTCCATGCATTTCAATGGCGGCGTTCCACTTGTTCTCTCGGGCGCCAACTGCTGGTCTTTTCTGATACTAGGCCAAAACCACAGAAATCTCCATTGACTTGCATGGAGCTCCAATGACAGCCTATGGGATGGGCTGCAAATGGGGATAAAAAGGCGGGAAGGGGAACAAAGGGCCATAAACATGTTAATGCAATTCACCCTTTCCCTCCCGACCTGATCCCAGTGTATGTGTTGGGTGCACACACTGTAAGGGGAAAAATACATATAACCAGGGGAGACACCGTTTGCATTGAGGCAGGGGAATAAAAACACCATTAAAAATTATAACAGTTAACCCCTCTCCTCCCATACGATGGTGGGGGTGGCCCTGTGGGATGTAATCCCTTTATTACTGGGCCCACCCCCCTCTCCATCGCTACAGGGTGGAAGAGCGCAAGAGTGGGGGGGGGGGGGTGGAAGAGCGCAAGAGTTGGAGGGTGGGAGAGCGCAAGAGTGGGGGGGAAGGAAATAGGTGTGGGGTGAGGGTAGGTATGGGGGGGAGAACACAAGAGAGGGGGGAGAGCATGAGAGAGGGGGATAGAGTGCAATGATTTACCAACTATTATCCCCCTCCTAATCTGGCAAACTGAAGTAACAGTGCTACTTAGTGGATTATCATTCATATCAAAGTCTTAAAGTAGCAACCAGTTTCTACAGTTAAGTCCATCTACTAACCTTTTGGGGCCTTAATATATGTACGGTCCAAAAGCAGCCAATTGTAAAATCATTATTTAAGTCAAGGGCAGTTTGCGTCCTAATTACAGGATGCATGTATGTCGTTATTTATATAGCACCATTAATGTTCATAGCGCTTCACAGCAGTAATACACGTGACAATCATATAAATAACAAATAATACAAATAACACATAGTGGGAAGAAGTGCATCAGACATAAAAGTGACACAAAAGGAGTCCCTGCCCCAAAGAGCTTTCAATCCAATTGGTTGGTAGGTAGAGCGTACAGAGACAGTAGGAAGGTGTTTTAGTAAGTGCGTCTGCAAGGGGTCAAGGTCGATGTATGAGGTGTAAAGTATCAGCCACAGAGCTACTCATATGCTTCATTCAATAAGGAGGTGTGTTAAAGGTGGCTAGTTAGATATTGAGGGGAAGGGCATTCCAGAGGTGTGGGACAGTCAGTGAGAAAGGTTTAAGGCGGGAGAGGGCTTTAGACAAAATACAATTGGCTGCTTCAGACCTTCCTGAATTAGGATATTACGGTACACTGGGATTCACCAAGCTCGGATAGGGGGTATAGCATTGCGATCCTGCATTAGTGCCATTGACTTGAATGCCAGGCTAGGAGGAGTCAATGCGCAATAACCCCCATATTAGAGCTTAGTGAATCTCATCCTTGGTGTCAAAATGAGCCATTCAAAAAGCCTTCTAGTGGTTGAGGCGCAGGAGTCAAATATGATTTTGTGATTTATCAGCCCAATCTGCAAATTTCCACAATAAATCATTCGAAAGATTTATATGTGAATATATAAATGTGCCCTATAGATCTAATGAAAAAGTGACTAGATAAAAATAATAAAATAAACACAACAGTCACATTCCTAAAGTCAAACAACAAAATGGTAAGTACCAGGCACAGTATATGAGCACAAAAACAAACCGATTAGGCAAAAAGCAGGCTGTGCCTTTTCGGGTATTTAAGAATGGTCTGCATATGCTGAGACAAATTGCAGAATGTAAAGTCAATAACTATTTTCAGATACAAGAATGTATCGCTTCCATATGCACTGGTTGTTGACTGGTTGTCAAATGCATCTAAAATGTACTTACTGTACAGGATTGGGCACTATTAACCATTTGAATGCCACAGTACCGGAGTGCAACAGCCCCTCCGGCACTCGCGGTCACGTAATCGCTGTCCATCATTGATGACGGAATCGAAGGACTCCTCCTCCTTCTGTTCCAATTACTGATAGATACTGGGGAGCGCAGAATGCGAACTCTTCTAGGAAGATGAGCTGGAAGGTTAGGACGTAGCTACTATGTCATGGGGCCCCCGGAGTGCCAGGCCCCATGACGTAGTAGCTACGTCTAAAGGACCCCCAAATGGTTAAAGGAAGAATACGACTAGGTAGCAATATAGATGCTATGGGACCAAAATACTCCATTTAACGCTAATGTTTCAACTGTTGCACTATTGTGTATGTGTAACAGCTTTTTAATTAAAGCAGCAGACGGCACTGATCACTTTTTTTTGTGTGCATTTTATTGAGTTTACTTATGCCTAAACGAACATTTCCCAGGCGTTTTTTTAATTGCTGGTAAGCTACTTAATTTATGAATCACTACTTGGCTTGTTACATAGGCTTGAGGTTGAAAAAAAGACATGCGTCCATTAAGTTCAACCTACCGGTATGCTAAATTTAGACGACAGATACTTTATCTTATATCCGTACTTGCAGTATATTGATCCAGAGGAAGGCCAACAAAAAAAATCCCAGTGAAATATCATCCAATATCTCATAAAGGGAAAAATAAATTCCTTCCTGACTCCAAATATTGGCAATCAGATTTCTCCTTGGATCAAAATCCTTCCCATTTTTACTTATTTGATATATTCCTGTATACCTTTCCTTTCTAAAAAGATGTCCAACCTTTTTTTAACAAATCTATTGCATCTGCCACCACAGTCTCCATGGGTAATGAATTCCACATTTTAAAAGCCCTTACTGTAAAGAACCCTTTCCTTTGTTGCTGGTGAAATCTCCTTTCCTCCAACCTTAAGGGATATCCCCCTGTCATTTGTACTGCCCTTGGGATGAATAGTTCTTTTGAAAGTTCCTTGTTATAGAATGTATATAATGATATAGGAATAGACCCCTTATTTTCTACAAGTAAAATTCTACTAGAGCAATATTATTTTTTGATACATAGGATATTTAGAGAGTTACAGTTTTGAAACGATTTAGGAGTTCTTAAAAGGTTGTAAATCACAGATGTACAACTTAAAGCCTTGAAAAACCAAATCAAAAATGACAATCACTGTCAGAATGTAAACATTTTTTCTAATAATTTCTGTTGCTTTTATTAAATAGCACAGAATATATTCCAAAAAAAGTGCATGAGGTTGAAAGAAGAAATATTTACCGATTGAACTGTAAATTTCACAAAATTAGAACACAACGTAGGTACAAATTGATTGGTGAAATTCTCTTCCCCTAATCCCAGTTTGCCATGTCGTCCATCTCCAAAGGTATACAGAAGGCCACTGTCTGCAATACAAAATAAAATTACTTATTTCAAAATGTCAGTGACAATATAGGAGTCCTAAGTTCTGTACAAAGTTAATTCTTTTTAATTAAATATTACATCAGCATCAATGTAAACTTCTTTGCACATCAATATTTTTCCCTCCAGCATAACAGCTAAATATATTAGAGTAGTAATTTTTTTAATAGAAATGCACACATCCATTACGAATTTTACCTATCTATCCTTACTATTCACAAACACACATCTGTGAGTTTGTATCTCTCCATGTTGAAGAAGTTAAAAGGAATATGCGTCAAGCAAAAAATAACTCAGAATTTACAACGTCGAAGGCAGAAAACAGAATGAGGTGAAGCCAGATTGCTAAGTATTAGTTATCCAGCAAATAATAAGGTGCCGAAGAGCAAGAGGCTAGTGCTGCGATTTTCCAGCTAGCAATGAGGCTGAAAAGATGGCTGTATATTTATAGACAGGGATACGGGTATAACCGCCTACTGAAGTAGGGCAATAAAAGTCAGGTCTGAATTACTATTCCCTCGTGATTTTTGTATTTGCTATAGACTGTACTGTGGAGGGTTTTTGTTACTTTTTTTTAGCCATCATAACGTATGTAATGTGTGGTTGAACTTATCCCAGCTTTATATTGTAAAGTCAGTATAACTAGCCTCACACTGAAGAGACACAAAAGGTTGAGACAGCTGTGAGTAGGTTTACTGACTATGCACTTCTTTAACCCAGGCTGTGCTGAAAATATGTGCAATAAGGCAGCTTATGAAGGTCCATGCTAAAATGGATTAGAAGCAAAAGGTGACACAGTGTGCTTATTTGCATGTCATTTCCCAGAATACCTGGCTGAAGTGGAAGCATTGTATGCTAAGATAAATGGTGAAAAGCAGGGTTGCAGACCTGTCTGAGACATGTGAATGTGCTCACAAGTGATATTTTTATTTTCTATTCCCTGTGACAAACACAGGCTTTGGTCCTTCAACTGTGATCTTGAATGGTCCTGCATTTCTTTATTGCCGATATAGTAATGTTGAACCAATAAAGTACATCTCATTTACAAAAACAAAATAGAACAAATCAAGAAGTAGATGACATCTACCGTGCTGAGCATATATTATTTTCCCACCTGTAATTACCGATGTGTGGTTTTCCCCACAAGCAACACATTGGATTTTATGCTTCTTCAGAGTCTCTACTACTTTGGGTAATTGAGTTTCAAAAATAAATGTCCCATGTCCTAGCTGGCCAAACTGACCAAGGCCAAACGTATACACCTCTTTTTCTGAAAGAAAACAAACAAAAGACAGTGGTAAAGATATTTTTTTTTGTTGAAAATGAAAATTTCTGCATAATTCTACAATTCTATAACACTGTGGTATGTAAGTTTTTGAGGCATAAAACACATTCATTCTCGTGCTACGATATATTTTATAGATAAACATTCTAAATGGATATTGTTGAATATGATCTTTACGAGGCAACATGGTAACATTTAACCCTGTGAAAGATTGCTTAAGTTCAGCCTTTAAACTGCAGAACTATCCTAGACAGTATATTAAAGTTGCAATTCAAGCAATATCCTACATGTGTTTTTTTTTTTAAATAAATAAGTTCTGTACTAAGAGAAAGAACTGTAGCATTTATATATTTTTTTAAAAGCTGTGTGTGCTGTGCACGCGCATAGTAAGTGAAACTTCTTTGTGTGTTGTCAGCAACGTGTGTGTGTGTGTGTGTGTGGCAGTATGTGAATATGTGTGTGTTTGGGAGTGACAGTGTGTGTGTGACAGTGTGTGTGTGTGTGTGACAGGGTGTGTGACACAGGGGGTGTGGGTGGGTGGTCTGCGCTCCGTGTCCTCTTCTCCTCTGCTGCCCATTCGCGACGCACTGCCGAGCTCCAGAAGCCACTGCGCATGCGTGCCGGAGAACTGAGCGATGCCAGACGCTTCTGCGCCTGCGTGGTGTCCGGGGCACCATCACTACTGCACAAGCGCTGCATATGTCAGCGGGCGCGTGGGGGGAGCGGCGGCTGTTAGGGGCAGCGCCGGCGGTGACAGCGGGTGTGTGGGGGGAGCGGCGGCTGTTAGGAGCGTGACGTCATTTACGTTTCACATTTTCGTCTCCATGAAGGAGTTTTGTTCCATCAAAATTGACGAGGTGCCACTAAAGAAGTTTCACTTCAAAAACACACACATTTTTAAAGAAAATTTGAATGTTGTCTAATGTAACAAGCATTTTTGTTTCTATAGTAACCATTTACAAAGTCCCATTCCCTTCCTCTTCTGAGACAGGCTCTGGAACACCCCTTTTGCCATCTCTCTAGCAGTGCACCAATTGTATCTAGTGCCTGCCTGGTCACATGATCTTCCACACAGAACTTTGCATCTTTGGTCCTCTTCTGCAGCACTAACAGTGATTTAAAGAACCCCTGAGCCTAATCATTGCCGATTGATCACAGGAGAACGGATCGATTGGCAACTTAGCTAATCACTTGTCAGTATGCAGATTGTATTGATGCACATATTGAATGTATTTTTTTTTTTTTTAAACGGCAACTTGAACTGCAGCTTTAATATATTAAAGATGAATGTTGGAAAAGTCTTCAAATCAAGGGAATACTGTTCACTTTCCACAGCTGATCACAATACCATTGGAATGATTCAAATCAAGTAACATAACGTAGAAATGGAATCAAGCACTAAATCGCCTG
>NC_134485.1:152975936-152985936 GCF_040206685.1 Ascaphus truei | reverse complement strand
CCTAAGTCTCCTGGTCAGAAAGCGTATTGCACAGCAGATGCTAATGCCAATTAGTGACTATGGAGACATAGTATATGGCTCGGCTCCTCAAACCCACCTTAGCAAACTTGACACCCTCTACAATTCAATTTGTCGTTTTGTTCTCCAATGCAACTACAACACACATCACTGCGAAATGCTCAAAGAACTAGATTGGTCATCACTAGAGTCTAGGCGCAAAGTTCACCTTTCCTGTCTCACCCTCAAATACTTTCTGGGCAAGCTACCCAGCTACCTGAACAAGCTCCTCACCCCTACCACATGCAGCACCTATCACCTGAGATCAGACTCCAAAAGACTATTCATGGTCCCAAGGCTCAACAAAGTATCCGGACGTTCCTCCTTCTCCTTCCGTGCACCCCAAAACTGGAACAACCTACCAGAGACTCTCATATCCACCACCAGCTTAAGTTCTTTCAAATCTAAGGCTGTCCTACACTTTAATCTGGTCTGTACTGTACTTGTAACCATGTATTATTTGTTTTACTCTGTGCCCAGGACATACTTGAAAACGAGAGGTAACTCTCAATGTATTACTTCCTGGTAAAAGATTTTATAAATAAAGGCAGTGGGCTCGGCTGGTTACCCCTATTTCGTATTGGGGATGAAGGGGTTAATTTTATATGCTGTTCCCCTGTACCATTTTCCCCTATGTGCATTTTTGATTATTGAAGCTCGGCTAACACGGTACTGATACATATATATACATATTGTGGCAGGACGGCCTCGCGGAGGGGTCAGTAAGACACTAGACACGTTGGGAAATGTTAAACTATAGTGGTTTTTTAGCCACAACCAAAATAAGTACGGGTGCACTGTCCCTTTAAGAAACTACTTTCTTGAAAATTAAAGCCTAGTCCCGTTAGGGACACTAACTCACTTCTTGAGCCCTTACTAACAGGACAGCCAGCTAATCTGGTCATGCCCAAAACATGCTACACAAAGGATAACCGATGCATATAAGAATAAAGTCTTATCTGTTTTGCCGCTCCAGTAGCAACAGGAATACGGTTCCGGGGAGCAGGCTATGTCCAGCCTCGCAGCGATCTTGATCTTTATCCTGGGTTGGGGTCCCAGCTGGTCCCAGCAGCCTAGCTCCTCGCAGGACTGGGGGACCAGAGCAACAGCAACGGCTTCCTAGCCGGGAGAGTTCTCTCCACCTTCCTGTGGAAAAACAAGCTCACCTTCTGTAACCAACTTCCTGCTTTTTAAACCTGCAGTCTCTCAGGCCTCCTGCTTAATTAGGCTGCAGGTGTATGCTGATCTCCAACTGTAGGTTAACTGGTTTAGTGCTGGAAAGTACACATATCCTCCATTCCAGCTTACTGAGTCAGTGACTCTGTCACAATATATATATATGTAGAGGTATCAGTACCGTGTTAGCCGAGCTTCAATAATCAAAAAATAAATAGATGATACCGTTCTGTGGCTAACGAAATGCTTTTATTTGTGCGAGCTTTCGAGATACACTGATCTCTTCTTCCGGCGATGTTACAATGAATGAAGCAAATGTTATATCTATGGCGCTAAGCCTGAATCAAAATATATACAACCAGATAGAAGTGGATGTCCTCTGGGGCTCTCCTCACGAAGACGGTCAAATCATGTAAAAGATAAAAAAACAAACATAGTGTAATACAATAAAACCTCCTAAAGAACAAACATACTAACACATATAGACAACGAAGGCTGAGACAAACAGATGATTGATGAGCAATAAAAACATTTAATAAGACAATTCAATATATAATGAATAATAAACACTAAAAAGGTATATATGTGCACACCAACACTGGCTAAGCTGGCCGCTTACCAGACTCTGGTGGTAAATAAGCAGTGGATAATTCAGAGAGTATCCCCTCTCGTGATGGTAGATGTCAGCTCCCAAACTCAGCAGCGATCCCACGGGACACAGGAGCTTCCAACAGGGTTTCTCCTTCCCCTTCTCTGCTCAGGTCTCAGCTGGGCAGGCACGCCGGACCGCGTGTAGCCGGAACAGGCGTCACCACGTGCACAATGACAACGTGGGACGCAGGCAAATGACAGCAGCGCTCTGTGGCAGATGAATACAGGCAAGGGTCTGCATGCAGCTGGAAGCCTGTGAATTGTCCGTGTAGCTGGAAGTCCAAGGAGCTGTTAACGATGCAGAGGGTACTCTGAAACGTCGGTGGTGCACAAGTGATCCGCCCTACGCGTTTTGGAAGACTGCGCTTCCTTCCTCAGGGGCAAAAAAGTAGTGCATCAATCACAACTAGTCCACCTAAATATAGTCCCGGTTTAAAGGTACAGTGTCCCTAATAAAAAATCTTGGACATGCGCATTGGGAACATGGTGTCTGAGTGTCTCAGCTACAAAAAAACATACACATACTAACACAAAACATAAAACATACATTTATACCATATGCCTGTCAAATACATAATGGTATTCCTGTTATTTAGCCAAGCTGGATACATAGGAGTTATACATATATATTAAAACAATGACACTAGTCTGTTCAAAAGGTATGCATACATGAATAATATAACCTATAAGGATTTTCCTAATGTGATAAACACAATGATCTAATTTAATAACTCCAGTGAGGTGTACTCCAGTGAGGTGTACTCCAGTGAGGTGTACAAAAATACAAATATACTAATGGGACCACCAAACAGATATGTGACGTTTAGAATGCAGAGGGAACGGATTTCAAACCTAACAGTATGCATCTTAGAAAAATTCCAAGATATATACCACCAAAACAATAGCTCCAAAAACACAGTGCCCAGCACATAGCCCCGAGCTAAAGTATATATAAATTACCGACAGTATAATAATCAACGTAATATTAATCCCTGTGTTTTAACGTGAATATCAAAATAATTAATTTTTGAATGGAAAAAACATGTAAAGGATCACCTGAGGCACAGAGACCAAAGTATCAGATCAAAGCACATCACTTATTGATTAAAAATGCCTTGAGGTCAAACTCGATGTTAAGGCCTGATGGTGTAAGCGTCTGGAGTTCGTATATCCAGAAGGACTCTTTTTTGCCCAGGAGGCTATTTATATTTCCTCCCCGCCAGTTTGGTATAAGAGCTTCTATGGCCATGCATTTCAATCCCGCAGGGTCCTTCCCATGTACCTGGAGAAAGTGATTCGACACGCTGTGTGTGACTAAACCCTTGGTGATATTGTAGACATGTTCATATAAACGGCGTTTTATTGATCTTGTTGTCATTCCCACATATTGCAAACCGCAGGGACACTCCAGGAGATAAATGACATTTGTACTATTGCATGTGATGTGTTGTTTGATGTTATACATTTTTTTAGTAACTGTAGACGAAAAAGAAGTACTTCTGAGACTATGCTTACAGGCTGTGCAAGCGTTACAAGTAAAGTAGCCCTTAAGACCACAGAGCCGTAACTATAAAATCAGGAGACATAATTTAAGCATAGAAGAAAAGGGTCTTCTTAAAACACTTGGAGAGAGTGAAACCATTGTAATTAAGCCTGCTGACAAAGGGGGGGGACTGGTAATCATGGACAAAAGTTACTATGTCAAGGAGACACTTCGTATCCTTGGGGACCGGTCCACGTACCAGCCCCTCCCCACTAACCCCACAGTTAAATTTCAACACAAACTTATGGAGTTTCTGAATGAGGGCTTAGATCAACAAGTTGTTACCCTGCAAGAGTTCGAATTTCTATACAATAAATTTCCGGTCATACCAATTTTTTATACTATACCAAAAATACATAAAAATCTGCTTGAACCTCCGGGACGTCCAATCGTTTCCGGTATTCAGTCACTTACATCACATTTATCAGAGTTCATAGACCATCATTTGCAGCCATATGTCACCCAACTACCATCTTATCTAAGGGACACAACCCACATATTGCAGACCCTCAGGGACATCCAGTGGCAGCCACAGTTTCATTTAGTCACAGCGGATGTGTCTTCTCTATACACAGTTATTGACCACGTTCAGGGTTGTGAGGCTATTGGCCATGTACTGGAAGGTGATCCCTCATTATCAGACACGCTTAAATCTTTTCTTATCACTGGTATTAAGTTTATATTATCACATAATTATTTTAATTTCAATGGTGTTTATTATCTTCAGACATGTGGCACCGCCATGGGTACAAAGTTCGCTCCTAGTTACGCCAATCTATTTATGGGTAGCTGGGAGGATAAATACATCTGGTCCGGCTGCCCCTATGGAGCGAACTTGGTCCTATGGCGGCGCTACATCGACGATATTTTCTTTATTTGGTCGGGCACTTCACAAGATTTAGTATCATTTCAAGAATATATGAATACTAATCCTTTTAATCTTAATTTCACTTTCACTTCTAGTTACACATCTATTGAATTTTTGGATTTATGTATATATATAGAAAACAATAATTTACTCACGAAAACCTTCTTTAAAACTGTCCAAGCCAACAACTATTTACACGCCAATAGTCATCACAACCCTGCGTGGATCAATAACATACCTAAGGGCCAGTTCATCAGGCTAAAAAGGAATAGCTCAAGTAATAGCGTTTTTCAATCTCAAGCATATGATCTAAAAAACAAATTCATTGAAAGAAAATATCCAGTACATACGTTGAACCAGACCATATCGGAGGTTGAACTACTAGATAGAGAAAGCCTTCTTCAGTACAGAAAGAAACCTGAGACAATGGCCAAAATTCCATTTATCACTCAATATAATTCTATGGCCCCCAATATAAAGAAAATCTTATACAAGCATTGGCCTATCCTATTGAAAGATATGGATTTAGTTAATATACTTCCTAAGAAACCAGATATTGTGTTTAAAAGGGCACCAAATATTGGACAACAACTGGCACCCAGTTGTCCTCTAATACGGAGGAAACCACAAAATAGCTTTGGTCTTAAGGGCTACTTTACTTGTAACGCTTGCACAGCCTGTAAGCATAGTCTCAGAAGTACTTCTTTTTCGTCTACAGTTACTAAAAAAATGTATAACATCAAACAACACATCACATGCAATAGTACAAATGTCATTTATCTCCTGGAGTGTCCCTGCGGTTTGCAATATGTGGGAATGACAACAAGATCAATAAAACGCCGTTTATATGAACATGTCTACAATATCACCAAGGGTTTAGTCACACACAGCGTGTCGAATCACTTTCTCCAGGTACATGGGAAGGACCCTGCAGGATTGAAATGCATGGCCATAGAAGCTCTTATACCAAACTGGCGGGGAGGAAATATAAATAGCCTCCTGGGCAAAAAAAGAGTCCTTCTGGATATACGAACTCCAGACGCTTACACCATCAGGCCTTAACATCGAGTTTGACCTCAAGGCATTTTTAATCAATAAGTGATGTGCTTTGATCTGATACTTTGGTCTCTGTGCCTCAGGTGATCCTTTACATGTTTTTTCCATTCAAAAATTAATTATTTTGATATTCACGTTAAAACACAGGGATTAATATTACGTTGATTATTATACTGTCGGTAATTTATATATACTTTAGCTCGGGGCTATGTGCTGGGCACTGTGTTTTTGGAGCTATTGTTTTGGTGGTATATATCTTGGAATTTTTCTAAGATGCATACTGTTAGGTTTGAAATCCGTTCCCTCTGCATTCCAAACGTCACATATCTGTTTGGTGGTCCCATTAGTATATTTGTATTTTTGTACACCTCACTGGAGTACACCTCACTGGAGTTATTAAATTAGATCATTGTGTTTATCACATTAGGAAAATCCTTATAGGTTATATTATTCATGTATGCATACCTTTTGAACAGACTAGTGTCATTATTTTAATATATATGTATAACTCCTATGTATCCAGCTTGGCTAAATAACAGGAATACCATTATGTATTTGACAGGCATATGGTATAAATGTATGTTTTGTGTTAGTATGTGTATGTTTTTTTGTAGCTGAGACACTCAGACACCATGTTCCCAATGCGCATGTCCAAGATTTTTTATTAGGGACACTGTACCTTTAAACTGGGACTATATTTAGGTGGACTAGTTGTGATTGATGCACTACTTTTTTGCCCCTGAGGAAGGAAGCGCAGTCTTCCGAAACGCGTAGGGCGGATCACTTGTGCACCACCGACGTTTCAGAGTACCCTCTACATCGTTAACAGCTCCTTGGACTTCCAGCTACACGGACAATTCACAGGCTTCCAGCTGCATGCAGACCCTTGCCTGTATTCATCTGCCACAGAGCGCTGCTGTCATTTGCCTGCGTCCCACGTTGTCATTGTGCACGTGGTGACGCCTGTTCCGGCTACACGCGGTCCGGCGTGCCTGCCCAGCTGAGACCTGAGCAGAGAAGGGGAAGGAGAAACCCTGTTGGAAGCTCCTGTGTCCCGTGGGATCGCTGCTGAGTTTGGGAGCTGACATCTACCATCACGAGAGGGGATACTCTCTGAATTATCCACTGCTTATTTACCACCAGAGTCTGGTAAGCGGCCAGCTTAGCCAGTGTTGGTGTGCACATATATACCTTTTTAGTGTTTATTATTCATTATATATTGAATTGTCTTATTAAATGTTTTTATTGCTCATCAATCATCTGTTTGTCTCAGCCTTCGTTGTCTATATGTGTTAGTATGTTTGTTCTTTAGGAGGTTTTATTGTATTACACTATGTTTGTTTTTTTATCTTTTACATGATTTGACCGTCTTCGTGAGGAGAGCCCCAGAGGACATCCACTTCTATCTGGTTGTATATATTTTGATTCAGGCTTAGCACCATAGATGTAACATTTTCTTCATCTGTTTATCTGACATAGGGTGTCAGGGTTATATCATAGGCTGCTGGTCTTTTTTTATCATTAGCGCTGCCTTGTTTTTTTGTTGTTAAAATGAATGAAGCAAGCAAAAGCTATACTATAAACAGTGTCTATTATAATGTTATCTGTGCTAGTTCTTCCCCCGGTGTGGATGTGTTTTATGGCTGGAGGTGTCAAAAGGTTCCTGAAAGAAAGTGATGAAAGAGTGTGTATGTGTATCAGTGTGAATTAACATGAATGGAGAGCCCACAGTATATACAGTGCTTTACAAAAGGTGTGTGTGGAGTGGGAGCGGATATAAATGGTGTGGGTATATGGTATAAATATATATATATATATATATATATATATATATATATATATATATATATATATATATATATATATATATGCAATATGATACCGTATGTATGCAATATGATAACATTTCGGTCCTTCGTGCGGGACCTTTCTCAAGGTGATGTGAGAAAGGTCCCGCACGAAGGACCGAAACGTTGGATATGATGTCTTGATAATACAATTGTTTTGACTACCTTTTGGAGTGCTGCCTCTTGATATTCGTCTCAAATACGGTATCGTATTGCATATTTATTCTATATAGGATGTGCACCCATCATCTTGATTTTTCCGACGGAGTGCCACTGTTCTTGTTTAATATATATATAGATATATATATATATATATATATAGATAGAGAGAGAGAGAGAGAGAGAGAGAGAGAGAGAGAGAGAGAAAGAGGAGAGAGCACACGCGCAAAAAGCGTAAAATAGTACATTTATTGGATGAATAGGGAGGGAAATGTGTGTGTGGGGGAAGAATATCACTCACAAGGGAAATAAAATATAAGGCAATTGTGAACATATATCGTCCCCGCCAATTCGGAATGTCCTCGTGCAGTCCACGACCCAGTAGTCACTGGAAAATGCTAGGAGACGATATATGTTCACAATTGAATTATATTTTATTTCCCTTGTGAGTGATATTCTTTCCCGCCCCCCTCTTCCCTCCCTATTCATCCAATAAATGTACTATTTTACGCTATGGGGCGTGGCTCTCTCCTCTCTTTTTTTCCTTAGGTTTCTAAATTGGAACTGGTTAATCCATTGAGAGCAGCCGGAGACCCCCTTTACCGGATCCTAACCATCTATACACATTGGACTACCTTGAAAGAGACTAATTCTCTTCATATATCCTTTGTGGTTTGTATTTGTATCACTATTTGTTTATTTTTTTGCATTCAAAGTTTTTTTCATTCATATAGCACTAATTAATTATATTCTATTTTTCACATATATTTATTAGTGTGGCGCTACTATCTATGTTTTTTTGTCTTGAGAAAGGTCCTATTCCAGGACCGAAACGTCGGATTGGGTGACTTATCTATTCATATCCCCAATACAGTTTTTCATTATTACTGAACCAAGTGCAGTCTTTCTTTACCGGACGAGAGAATGGTAACTTTGTTTTTCTATTATTTGAGACTAGCACCTGTCTATATGAACCAGTACATTGAGTGCAAGCTGTGATGTTTGTTTATATATATATATATATATATATATATATATATATACTGAGTTAAGTTATGGTGAGTAAAAAAAGTGACAAAAACCCTCCACAGGAAAGCAAATATGCAAATATAGCTGTATGCTCATCTGCATGTCTTAGGCAGGTCTGCAACCCCGCCTTTCCCCATTATCACCCAGCATACAGCACTTCCACTGCAGCAAGGGATTCTGGGAAATGACATGCAAATGAGCACACAGTGTCACTTTTTGCCTCAATAACCATTTTTAACATGGTTCCCTATAGGCTTAAGCTTGCTGCATGGTCACAGCTTTGAGCACAGCCAGGGTTAAGGTGCATACCCAGAAAACCACCCACAGACAGCTGTTTCGACCTTGATGGGTCTCATCAGTGTATATATATGTATATATGTATATAAGTATATAAGTATATAGGCAATGTCATGTACCTCATCATGTGCATGAAATGCCCAGGGGGCTGCTACTACATAGGTGAGACGGTGCAAGGGCTAAACAAGAGAATGAAACTGCATCGCCACAGCATCACACGCGGAACAAGAGACAGTCCTGTCGGCGAACATTTCTCTGACTCTGGCCATAAGATGAACGTTGTGAGGGTTGCCATACTCAAAGGGTAATCTTAAAACACCGAAAGAGAGACGGTTGCATGAATACAAAATTATGCAACTGTTCGGGACACTTAACGGTGGCCTAAACAGAGATCGAAATTTTATGGGTCATTACTGACACAACTGAACTCTCTTCACATGAGCGCTAAAGGCCATGTCTGTACATACTGTGCTATACACTACCGACACACTTTATTGAAGTGTGGTCGGTACCGCAAGCCGGGAAATCTCCCGGCTTGCTAGTGGCCGCCCCTCGGCGTGCCGCGCGTCATAGACGCGCGGTCACGCGTCATCGGGAGCGTGCGCCCCCTGCACGCGTGTCCAGGGGCTCCCCGAGGGAGCCCTGGTGTCCCGCGATCGCGGGACAGCGGCAGGGGGTTCCGGGGGACCCGGCGGACCCGGCAGCGGTAGGGAGAGCGCCCCGATCGGAGGGCGCTCTTCCGCTGCTTCGGAGTGCGCCCGTCACACTCGGAGCGCGCACCAGGCTACTGCTGCGGCACAGAACGGGGCAAATGCTCGAATAAACTGTGCCGCAGCAGTATGTATGCACACACAGCTGTCTCTTACACATACTCCTTGTTTTTCCATCCCTATACACCAATAGGGACCACTTAGTATCTAAACATACTTTTAGTTATGCTACAATCTCTCACATTTCCATTCCCACCCACAACATTAATATTAACTCCCTCTCCACACACACCTTTTGTAAAGCACTGTATACACTGTAGGCTTTCCATTCATTTATATTAACAAAGATACACACACACTCTTACATCACTTACTGTCAGGATCCATTTAACACCTCCAGCCATAAATCACATCCATAGGGGGGGGGGGGGGGAAAGACAAGCACAGATTACATTCCAAGAGACACTGTTTTTGCAAGAGACACTGTTTTTTAAGTATACCCTTTGCTTTGCTTGCTTGCACACAGGGAGAGAGACACACAGAGAGAGAGAGACACACAGAGAGAGAGAGAGACACACAGAGAGACACAGAGAGAGAGAGACACACA